>NC_053392.1:77094643-77394643 GCF_905171765.1 Bufo bufo | reverse complement strand
ATCAGCCCCCCGTCAGTGCCTCTCCATCAGCCCAAAAAAATATATATTTCGCTGAAAAATATATTTCGTCAGTGCCTCTCATCACCCCCCCGTCAGTGCCTCTCATGAGTGCCTCTCATCAGCCCCCCGTCAGTGCCTCTCATCAGCCCCCCGTCAGTGCCTCTCATCAGCCCCCCCGTCAGTGCCTCTCATCAGTGCCTCTCATCAGCCCCCCCGTCAGTGCCTCTCCATCAGCCCCCCCGTCAGTGCCTCTCATCAGTGCCTCTCATCAGCCCCCCCATCAGTGCCTCTCATCAGCCCCCCCGTCAGTGCCTCTCCATCAGCCCCCCCGTCAGTGCCTCTCCATCAGCCTCCCCGTCAGTGCCTCTCCATCAGCCCCCCCGTCAGTGCCTCTCCATCAGCCCAAAAAAATATATATTTTGCTGAAAAATATATTTCGTCAGTGCCTCTCATCACCCCCCCCGTCAGCCCCCCTGTCAGTGCCTCTCATGAGTGCCTCTCATCAGCCCCCCCCGTCAGTGCCTCTCATCAGCCCCCCGTCAGTGCCTCTCATCAGCCCCCCCGTCAGTGCCTCTCATCAGCCCCCCGTCAGTGCCTCTCATCAGTGCCTCTCATCAGCCCCCCCCCGTCAGTGCCTCTCCATCAGCTCCCCCGTCAGTGCCTCTCCATCAGCCCCCCCGTCAGTGCCTCTCCATCAGCCCCCCCGTCAGTGCCTCTCCATCAGCCCAAAAAAATATATATTTCGCTGAAAAATATATTTCGTCAGTGCCTCTCATCACCCCCCGTCAGTGCCTCTCATGAGTGCCTCTCATCAGCCCCCCCGTCAGTGCCTCTCATCAGCCCCCCGTCAGTGCCTCTCATCAGCCCCCCCATCACTGCCTCTCATCAGCCCCCCGTCAGTGCCTCTCATCAGTGCCTCTCATCAGCCCCCCCGTCAGTGCCTCTCATCAGCCCCCCCGTCAGTGCCTCTCCATCAGCCCCCCCGTCAGTGCCTCTCCATCAGCCCCCCCGTCAGTGCCTCTCATCAGCCCCCCCGTCAGTGCCTCTCCATCAGCCCCCCCGTCAGTGCCTCTCCATCAGCCCCCCCGTCAGTGCCTCTCCATCAGCCCCCCCGTCAGTGCCTCTCCATCAGCCCCCCCGTCAGTGCCTCTCCATCAGCCCCCCCATCAGTGCCTCTCCATCAGCCCAAAAAAATATATATTTCGCTGAAAAATATATTTCGTCAGTGCCTCTCCATGAGTGCCTCTCATCAGCCCCCCCGTCAGTGCCTCTCATCAGCCCCCCGTCAGTGCCTCTCATCAGCCCCCCCGTCAGTGCCTCTCATCAGCCCCCCCGTCAGTGCCTCTCATCAGTGCCTCTCATCAGCCCCCCCGTCAGTGCCTCTCATCAGCCCCCCCGTCAGTGCCTCTCCATCAGCCCCCCCGTCAGTGCCTCTCATCAGCCCCCCCCCGTCAGTGCCTCTCCATCAGCCCCCCCGTCAGTGCCTCTCCATCAGCCCCCCCTTCAGTGCCTCTCCATCAGCCCCCGTCAGTGCCTCTCCATCAGCCCCCCCGTCAGTGCCTCTCCATCAGCCCCCCCGTCAGTGCCTCTCATCAGCCCCCCCGTCAGTGCCTCTCCATCAGCCCCCCCCGTCAGTGCCTCTCCATCAGCCCCCCCGTCAGTGCCTCTCATCAGCCCCCCCCCGTCAGTGCCTCTCCATCAGCCCCCCCGTCAGTGCCTCTCCATCAGCCCCCCTTCAGTGCTTCTCCATCAGCCCCCGTCAGTGCCTTTCCATCAGCCCCCCCGTCAGTGCCTCTCCATCAGCCCCCCCGTCAGTGCCTCTCATCAGCCCCCCCGTCAGTGCCTCTCATCAGTGCCTCTCATCAGCCCCTCTCATCAGCCCCCCCGTCAGTGCCTCTCATCAGCCCCCCCGTCAGTGCCTCTCATCAGCCCCCCCGTCAGTGCCTCTCATCAGCCCCCCCCGTCAGTGCCTCTCATCAGCCCCCCCCGTCAGTGCCTCTCATCAGCCCCCCCGTCAGTGCCTTTCATCAGCCCCCCCGTCAGTGCCTCTCATCAGCCCCCCCGTCAGTGCCTCTCATCAGCCCCCCCGTCAGTGCCTCTCATCAGTGCCTCTCATCAGCCCCCCCGTCAGTGCCTCTCATCAGCCCCCCCCGTCAGTGCCTCTCATCAGCCCCCCGTCAGTGCCTCTCCATCAGCCCCCCCTTCAGTGCCTCTCATCAGCCCCCCCGTCAGTGCCTCTCATCAGCCCCCCGTCAGTGCCTCTCATCAGCCCCCCCGTCAGTGCCTCTCATCAGCCCCCCCCATCAATGCCCCTCATCAGCCCCCCCCCGTCAGTGCCTCTCATCAGCCCCCCCGTCAGTGCCTCTCATCAGCACCCCCCCGTCAGTGCCTCTCATCAGCCCCCCCCACTTCAGTGCCTCTCATCAGATCAGCCCCCCCCTTCCGTCAGTGCCTCTCATCAGATCAGCCCCCCCCGTCAGTGCCTCTCATCAGCCCCCCCCCATCAGTGCCTCTCATCAGCCCCCCCCCCGTCAGTGCCTCTCATCAGCCCCCCCCCCACGTCAGTGCCTCTCAACAGATCAGCCCCCCCCCCCCGTCAGTGCGTCTCATCAGATCAGCCCCCCCCCAGTGCCTCTCATCAGCGCCTATAGTATAAATAAAATATGAAAAAAAAAAACTCTTACACTTACCTCTCCTGCTCCTGGACGCAGACGCTCCTCTTCTACTGCTGCAGGCTGCGCACTGAGTGACGTCACAGAGCGACTCACTCGGCTCCTGTGCGCAGCCTTCACAGCCGACAGCCGAGGACCAGGAAGGCGGCGGTGAGTACAAAGCCTTCACAGCTTCCTGCTGGTCCTTTTGCCCTGAAAGGGAACGGCGTTCCCGCCATGAAAAAAGTGCAGGAACGCCGTTCCCACGCGTTCCCCCTCGACTCGACCCCTGGTTTTCTTGTCTTTTTTAAAATATCCTAGAACTTAATCAGATGGAGAGTCTGTGACATGACTTGAAGACTACTGTACACCAACTTAACCCATCTAAATGGAAGGAGTTGGAACAGTTTTGCCTGGAAGAATGGGCAAAATTCAATTGTTTACATGTACTGCGCTAATAAAGACATAACCCAAAAGACATCTGTAGTCGCAGAAAATGATATGACTTTCAGGGGATGAATATTTATGCACATTAAAGTTATCAATTTTATCTTAATTATTGTTTATGTCACAGTAAAAAATAAATAAAAACTTTCAAAGTGGTACAATGGTACCAACAAAACTGTATTATAATTTCATATGTAACAAATGCAACAGAACAGGACAACAGAACAAACACTAAGGGGCTGAATTCTTTTGCAAGGTGTTGTATATTTGCAATATTTTGTATATGGTAAGCAAACATCTGTTAGAATATATTATTGGGGCTCTCTAGACTGCTTCTTTTGAGTAGTCTGCTCAGGTTTAAAGTAGAGTGTTTTCTTTATTGGTGTAAGGATTCATGTCTTGCCTTTCTTTCCATGCAGTTACAGTATATTCCAGACTGTTTGCTACACTCATTCTTTCGATATACCAGTCTCTGGTACAGATGTCTTCACCCTTACCTGTCCTTGAATTTCATTAAAGACTTCAACCTCTCTAAAATTCAATACATTATCTCAATTTTGTTAGCAAAACCCTTCACAGGCTGAGTTGCACTTCACAACCACTGGGTGGCCACACATAGACACATATACCATAAGCAACTCCTGACAGAGTATTAGAAAATCATGTTTTTGTTTGTTTCTTAAAGTTTGTCATCTCGTGCAATCTTATAATACACTTCTCAATTGCAACACCAAGAAGGTTATGCAAATTGAGGAAGTAGCAGGTGTCGCTGAGATCTACAAATTATCAAATTTTTCAAGCACCTAACTCTAATTAGCTACACTGACCGCAACGTTTTTTAACCACATGAAACCTCAAAAATTGGAACAGGTTATTTGTGATGACTGTGGAATGCTTTCTGTTTGTCGACATGTTAGCTATCACCACTTGTTACAAACTGAGAAGGACACAATCCTTGAACTGAAAGATCTTGATTTATTACTCCAGAAGATCGCTACGTGTCTAAGCCATGATGTCAGCACTGTTCAACACTGCACGTCCTAGTGGTTGGCAGAACAACAAACTGGGATGACAGTAAGAGATCCACAAAGGTGAACCTCTATACAGACAGAACATCTGATTAGAAGAATAGGCGGCAAAAAGTGTCTACGCAACCATCCGAAGGTGTCATCTACAGGTTTTGCATTGAGCTCACGTCACCACACTCAAAGGCTATAATAGTGCACAACAAGATGGCAATGGAGGCTGCAGTGGAGGTCTATTCTCTTTAGTGATAAGTCTCATGTTTATATCTACGGAGATGTGTGGGGGCTCATTTCTTGTGAGACGATCTGTAGTTTTTGAAAATTCCATTTTTGGTATCTGACTTTTTTAATTAAATTTTTCTGAGAGATAAAGTGATGAAAAAATAGTGAATCAGCCATTTTTTTTTCCATTATGCCATTCACCGTATTGGATAGCTTTTTAATATTTTAATAGTACAGGCATTTTCGCATGCGGCGATGCCCATGATGTTATTTTTTTACTTCTTTATTTATTTAGATTTTCAGGAAAGGGGGTGATTTGAATTTTTATATTTTTTTTACTTTTTTATTTTTCAAAACTTTATTTAACTTTCTTTTACTTTTTGTTAGGTCCCCGAGTGAACCACAACATGCAATCATTAGATTGCAACTTGTACAGACTAATGGAATTTGCTAAGACTCCAGCTCATTATTAGAACAGGGTGCTTTCCCCAATCTCCGCCAGGGGAAAGCGCGGCCGACCTGAAAGCGTGTGCTTCTGGGTTTTAGCCGTCTCAGACGCTTTAGTCACATTCGAGGGGTTAAATGTCCATGTTGGCATTACCGTAGATCGCAGACATTAGCAGCAGAAAGCAAGCGGCTATGGCAGTCAGACCGCTCCAGAGCAGGCGCCATCTTTAAAGACCCGACATCTGCCATACCTGTCGGGAAGAGGTTAATAACCTCATGACACATTGATGCCAATGCGTGTATGTGCATGTGTTTCTGCGAGTGCCGATCATACTCAATACTGAATAAACTGTCACCATCTGGGACCTGTACGCAGGTAAAATGTATCATTATTTGATTACTCAGTACATATATACTTGATTATTGGCTACTAGGAATCAGGCACTCCTGAGGAAGCCAGCAAGTCTGGCGATACGCGTCGGGCTTTTCTTCTGACCACCACGCATGCCCCCCATCATGCCATTTTTATGATAAGTATTTAAGTCTTATTTATTGTTGATGGATTTCATGTACTTTATATTGCTACATGCTGATGGATGTGGGGGTCTGTTCATGAATTTGTGGTGAATCAGATGGGCATCTGCCGACACACGGCTCACATGGCCCAGATCTGTTGTATACAACGATTTTAACTTACTTTATGTTGTGTCTGTTTCCTTAAATAAATTTGTAATTTTGTAGATGTGCGGCTCCTGTTTCGGTATTCTTTTTCTTTCTTGACATATTCTGTATTACATACCGTGGGCCGGCACTCTTTTTTATTTTTGGATGTGCCCCTATCTTTTTGATTGCAACAATACTGAATAAACTGGATATATACGTCGTATCTGCACATGCCCTGTGCAGATAGCACGTATATAAATGTTCAGGCAGCGCTTTAATCCCACGTTGATCATCGCTGGGATTGTACGCTGGCTCCTCTGCCAAACACTAAACTGCCAAACTAGGCCTGAACTGCCCTATATATACTGTGGTGCTACCCCCATCTAGTGGTGAGATGTATGTGGTGCACCTGACAGCCTGGTAAAAAGGGATGTCACATTATCACACAATACATGAAATGAAAATTAGACAACATGAAATTAGACAACAAAAAGCTTTTGCAGTTCCCACATAAGCTAGTGGGACGCTGCATATATACAGACAGTCCTATCACATTGATCTGCTTCACACACAACAGCCTGTTGTCTTCATAGTTGTGGTACTTCATCACAGCCTCCATTCTCTAGAGCTCATAATGTTTGTAGTTGGAATGTACAGCATTCACTTCATCCCTAACATGTTCCACAGACTCCTCTGAGGTCTCCCCTTTCCTACTTATATAGCCCCAGGTTGCTTCCTCAGTAACAGGAACCCCTGCCTGCCATGATGCTTCAGTCACACCCGAAGGGCTCATGCACACGAACATGTGTCGGGCGGGCCTGTGCTGCAAATTGCGGTCTGCAATGAATGGGCATCGGCCGTATGGCTGCCGCATGCAGATCACGGGCCCATTCACTCGAATGGGCCCGAGATCCGCATCCGACGGTTTGCACCACAAAAAAGTAGTGCATGCACTACTTTTTTGCGGTGCAGAAGCACAGACAGAAACCCCAAGGAAGCACTCTGTAGTGCTTCCATGGGCTTCTGCGCCAACCTTCCGGATTGCGGACCCATTCAAGTGAATGGGTCCGCATCTGTGATGAGGGGTGCACACGACCGGTGCCCGTGTATTGCGGAGACCCCTGCCGATCAGTTGTTTGAGAAAGCCCCTCGTACCTTAGCCTAGGCCAGAGACATCATGTTCATCAGTCATGCATCCAATTCAAGTGAATGGGGCTGAGCTGCGGTACCAAGCACAGCCACTGTACAATGTACTGCGTTGTGCTTGGTAAGCTGCAAGAATGAGTGCCAGGGCCTTGTCAAACAGCTATTCAGTGGAAGAATAGTTCCTCAGTTAAAAAGTTTCTGAAAATCTCCCCTTTAAGGGATTAATATTGATTTATAATATAAGTAATTCATATTAAATTCAGCAGTAGTTGAGGTAGAACCCCACAGCAAGTGGTAAAACTTTATATATGCTCTCATTTCAATTCAGATCAGACACTAACTTTATTATTCTTTACCTAATTGAGTATTACACACAAGGAAAGTTATAATTGTGCTTATTACAAATCCTATTGACATTCATTGTGTCTCTTGTTGCATGCCGTCTGTTCTTTTTAATCCACTCCATTGATTTACAAGATTGAAACATGGTACAAGAAGTTCTCCAGAACGAGATACACTTGATTGTATTAATTATATTAAAATGCCATGGTTGCGAAAAAAAACCCACTTAAACAGACTTTCTTTTTAACATCAGAAAGTCATTGGGGGATTATATAAATCAATTAAGTGATTTTACAATAACATATAACTGGAGTATAAATGGTATCAATTAGATGTTATTTAAGAATAAAATGGCACAACAATAACATTTTCAAAGGGTAAAAGAAATTATGAAGCACATGTAGATTGTATCTTATATACATCAGTTTTCGATAATATTATTAATAATGATAATGATTTAATTTCTCTGCAGCACCACCAGAGGAGCAATGAAGCATTACACGTGTTTGGTCCTCCACTGAGATGGTATAAGTGCATTACTAAGTTCATTTTTAAATTACATAGTGATTTACGGAGTAAGTCCATTATCGTTCATGAGGTCAAGAAGGCTTCTCCCCTTTGCAGACCTCAATTACTAGCACAGGCTATGAGTTAAAGGTAAAGTGCATGACTGAACAGCTTACTTCTTTATTTTATGTACACATGGATTTTCCGAGCATGATTTCATTAATTAATAAATAACAGAAATAGCTTTTGTTATAACATATGGCCAGAGCCGATTCTAGTTGTGCTGCTGCCTAAGGCAAAAATGTACCCCCCCCCCTCCCCAGCCCTAGTGATTTATAAAGACATATTTGGATGGACATTGCATTTCATGTTACCAAACATGCATAAGAACATAGCACTTCATACCTCTTACATCGAACGAGGTCTCCTCTGATGCAGATGTTCTCTTTCCTTATCTTCTCCACCGGAACCAAACCGCCATGATGGGTTATTTCAGCCACCTCTTATCTTGGCAGTTTGCAACACAAACATATTAGATTCCTCACTTTTTGATCAGTCTTTGCCTCCTCCTGGTGCCCAACAGTGTCATGCTGATACCCCCAATACTGTGCCCTCTGCACTTCCCAATGCCCCCAAATACTAGGCTGCAGAAATAGACCCCCACATAGTAACAGTCCTCCCAGACTGCCCTCATTAGTAATAGTGCTCCTAATAGTGATAAAGCTCTCCATGAGTGCTGTCATTTGTAACAAAGCCCTCCATATTGTGCCCAAAAATAATAATGCCCCCACAGTACCACCAGTAGTAATAATGCCACCATAGTGCCCCAGTAGTTAAAATGCCCCCTACAGTGCCTCCTGCAATTATAACTCCCCCATAGAGCCCCCTGCGTTATAATGCCCATTGTGGTGCCAGTATGTATAAACCCCCCTGTAATAACAGCATATACAATGCCCTGACCACCTGTAGTGCCAGTATGCATAATGCTCCCCTCTGTAGTGCCAGTATGTATAATGCTCCTCCATCCCCCTGTAGTGTCAGTATATAATAGTCCTCCCCCCCCTTATAGTGCCAGTATATAATGCCTTTCTGTAGTGCCAGATATATACAATGATCCACCCCCCCATAGGGCCCTAAATACCGTAGTACTGATAAAAAAAAAAGCAGGCAATGGGCCCCTATACAGAGGAAGGGGGGAGTATACTTATTTAAAATATAGCTTTTAATATATATAATAGAGTTGACAAAGTAAAAAGGACTTACTAAACAATGTGAACATACATACACGGATGGGACCAACTTAATGGTGCCCAGCTGGTACAGATAAAAAATTCTGCTCCGTCGGTGAAGACGCGAACAGTCTTACCAGACCCTTAGTAGATAGTAGGTAAGGTTCCTTGATGACGGGAGGCAGGAGACACTGGGTGTATGCCGGCGGGATGAAGGTGCTTCTGCTGTGTAGTCGGGTAGATCAGACAGTAGGAGGGGTCCTATATATCCCTGTCAAGGTGAAAGGGGCTATTATGCTACTACCTGTCTACACAGAGCACTATACCGGCTGGTCTACTATACCGTTACCCCCGACCACAAGGGTTTTATGTGTTTGGGATTACCATATCACCCAGACCGTCCTGCACAGGACTACCCCTCCTGCGCCACTCTGCATCCCACCCTGGGTTAAGCAGAATCTGCATCCCACCCTGGGTTCAGCAGACCACAGGCCTTTACAGCCTGTTCTTTTCCCCAGTGTCAAATTAGCCTAAAGTCAGATACCTACGGCTACACTGTTACCTCCTGCAGTCGTTTCCCTGAAGAAGTCACGGACAGAAACGTGCCACGTCGGGAGACCACTGGAAGTATCATCATCCATCCATCACTGGAAAAATATTTTCTGTAGTTTTAGGGTACAGGTCCACTATAGGGACAGGCTACCGGACGGGGTCGCCTTTTCCAAGGCGAGTGCTCTGTGTAGACAGGTAGTAGCATAATAGCCCCTTTCACCTTGACAGGGATATATAGGACCCCTCCTACTGTCTGATCTACCCGACTACACAGCAGAAGCACCTTCATCCCGCCGGCATACACCCAGTGTCTCCTGCCTCCCGTCATCAAGGAACCTTACCTACTATCTACTAAGGGTCTGGTAAGACTGTTCGCGTCTTCACCGACGGAGCAGAATTTTTTATCTGTACCAGCTGGGCACCATTAAGTTGGTCCCATCCGTGTATGTATGTTCACATTGTTTAGTGAGTCCTTTTTACTTTGTCAACTCTATTATATATATTAAAAGCTATATTTTAAATAAGTATACTCCCCCCTTCCTCTGTATAGGGGCCCATTGCCTGCTTGTCACTTCGGAGTGTAATCAAAGCCTGAATTGTATCAGTGCTCTGATCAATCTTTGTCCAAAACACCCTCCAAAAGCAACTTCTTCCAACAATCCAAAAACAGTTTGGTGAAGAACAATGCATTTTCCAGCACGATGGAGCACCGTGCCATAAGGCAAAAGTGATAACTAAGTGGCTCGGGGACCAAAACGTTGACATTTTGGGTCCATGGCCTGGAAACTCCCCAGATCTTAATCCCATTGAGAACTTGTGGTCAATCATCAAGAGGCGGGTGGACAAACAAAAACCCACAAATTCTGACAAACTTCAAGAAGTGATTATGAAAGAATGGGTTGCTATCAGTCAGGAATTGATTGAAAGCATGCCCAGTAGTATTGCAGAGGTCCTGAAAAAGAAGGGCCAACACTGCAAATACTGACTCTTTGCATAAATGTCATGTAATTGTCGATAAAAGCCTTTGAAACGTATGAAGTGCCTGTGCTTATATTTCACTACATCACAAAAACAACTGAAACAAAGATCTAAAAACTAATATTTGTGTCATTCTCAAAACTTTTGGCCACGACTGTACATTCTACTATTCACTCTTCAGGAGTAACTAGTGAATTTCTGGTCAAGTTTATTATTGGTTAAAGACAAAGGAAGGACAAAGCCATTATTATAGGCTCTAGGCGCCTTTGTATCTAGGTGACGGACTTATAGGCTTCTGGCAGCCTTACCATTATTCTAAGGACAGATAAGGGTTCTGTTGTATCACTTGTGTAGAAGATCAAGACTGGAACTACCTCAACTGAGACTGAAGCAAGGCAAGGAGCTGAAGATCAGTGAGTACCTAACTACCCTAGCCTGACACATTAGAATTTACAAATGGCGACAAGACTTTTTAGTCTTGTCGCCATTTGCGACAAGACCTGCCGCCGCAGCTCTGCCGTTGAATACAGCGGCGGGGCACAGGAGCTGATAGTTCTCTGCCCTGCCGCCGATGTTCTTCTCAGCAGCGCAGTGGAGAAGGAGTGTCTCCCTCCCCCCTGTGCTGCTGCCGCTGCCAGTAAGAAGAGAGACAGGATGAGGGGGGGAGGGGCAGTGGCCACTGCGCCACCAATGAAGATAACTGACCTGTTAATACAAATACAGGAGGCGGGTGCAGGAATCAAATAGCCGGCACCCGACCTCTATGACAGGGAGCTGCGATCTGCTGCAGTTAACCCCTCAGGTACCGTACCTGAGGGGTTAACTGCTGCTGATCGCAGCTCCCTGTCATAGAGGTCGGGTGTCGGCTATTTGATTCCGGCACCCGCCTCCTCTATTTGTATTAACAGGTCAGTTATCTTCATTGGTGGCGCAGTGCACGTCCCCCAACACCCCAGTATAATAAACATTGGTGACACAGTTCGCCCCTCCCCCCAGTATAATAAACATTGTTGGCGCAGTGCGCCCCTCCCCCCAGTATAAAAAACATTGGTGGCGCAGTGCGCCCCTCCCCCCCGGTATAATAAACATTGGTGGCGCACCTCCCCCCCCCCCCCCGAACACCAGTATAATAAACATTGGTGGCGCAGTGGGCAGTGCCAATGAGGGTTAAAAAATAAAAATAAAATTAACTCACCTCCTCCAATTGATCGCGTAGCTGCCGGTTTCCTGTTCTTTCTTCAGGACCTGTCAAAGGACCGGTGGTGACGTGACTGAGCTCATCACATGGTCCATTTCTGTGATGAGCACAGTAATGTCACCACAGGTCCTTTGACAGGTCCTGAAGAAAGAACAGGAGACCGGCAGCTACGCGATCAATTGGAGGAGGTGAGTTAATTAATTAATTTATTTTTTTAACCCTCATTGGCACTGCCCACTGCGCCACCAATGTTTATTATACTGGGGTGCTGGGGGGGGGGGGGGCTCACTGCGCCACCAATATTTATTATACTGGGGGGGAGGGGCGCACTGCACCACCAATGTTTATTATACTGGGGTGTTGGGGGGGTGCACTGTGCCACCAATGTTTATTATACTGGGGTGTTGGGGGGGCGAACGGCGCCACCAATGTTTATTATACTGGGGTATTGTGGGGGGCGCACTGCGCCACCAATGTTTATTATACTGGGGTGTTGGGGGGGCGCACTGCGCCACCAATGTTTATTATACTGGGGTGTTGGGGGGGTGCACTGTGCCACCAATGTTTATTATACTGGGGTGTTGGGGGGGGGCGAACGGCGCCACCAATGTTTATTATACTGGGGTATTGTGGGGGGCGCACTGCGCCACCAATGTTTATTATACTGGGGTGTTGGGGGGGCGCACTGCGCCACCAATGTTTAGTATACTGGGGTGTTGGGGGGGCACACGGCGCCACCAATGTTTTTTATACTGGGAAGGAGGGCCGCACTGCGCCACCAATGTTTAGTATACTGGGGTGCTGGGGGGGGCGCACTTCTCCACCAATGTTTATTATACTGGGGTGTTGGGGGGGCGCACTGCGCCACCAATGTTTATTATACTGGGGTGTTGGGGGGGGCGCACTGCGCCACCAATGTTTAGTATACTGGGGTGTTGGGGGGGGGGGCGCACTGCGCCACCAATGCTTATTATACTGGGGTGTTGGGGGGGCGCACTGCGCCACCAATGTTTATTATACTGGGGTGTTGGGGGGGCGCACTGCGCCACCAATGTTTATTATACTGGGGTGTATATAATGTTTATTATATTGAACTTCTACTAAGCATTCTGTATTTAAGAATGCTATTATTATCCCTTATATTCTTATAACCATGTTATAAGGGAAAATAATACAGTGAATAGACTTTCATCCTAGCAACCATGCGTGATAATCGCACCGCATCCGCACTTTCCAATTCCATTCTCCCTCTTTTGAGCAGAAGTGGGCCAGACCTGTTTCCTATCAAGGGAAGGGCTGCAGGAAGATTCAGTCAGTCTTAGTCTAGTCTAGATTAACTGACAGAGTATTGCGAGGGGGTCAACAACCAAAGGCATCCCACTCCAAAGGTAGCAGAACAGCCCTAAAGTGCAGCGACCAGACTAAAGCCGAGTTTAGCACAGCAGAGAGATAAAGTAGAATATATAGGTTTGCCTGCCAGTTTATGCCAAATGTAATCACAGATGACCATCCTTTAAAACTTAGCCTTTATTAATATTTAAAAATAAAAAAGCACATAAGATAACCCTAATAGACCAATAAATACAAAACAAAAGAAAATTACTCTTGTGAATGAGACAATCCTCACAATGGTGGGCGGAATAATGGCAGGGATTTGTATGATGAACGATACTTGAGGGACTGTCCCTAAAGATAACCCTATCTACATTCTGCCCTGCCTAGAACGGAAAAGCCTCCCCGATAGGGGCGATCCCGTATCAGGAACCTCCTGGACGCCCTGGGATGGCCCTGATCGGGGAGTATAGAACAAGCTACAGTTAGCTAGTCTAGTCTTCACCAAATGAAAATAAACGTACCAAAAATAATAAACAGTGACACAAATAAGTGCATATCAACTCCCATTGGCAAGGATGAGTCACATGATAGCTTTCAAGAATACCACAGTTATTGAATGGTGGTGTTCTGGGAAGTGTGAGATTCCCACATCCCTGACCAACGTTTTTCGCCCAAACGCCCATCAGTGTAAATTAACACATTAACCGTGGAGTTGAAAAAACAGTCTGTCATCCAGTCAGCCGAACATATAAAAGAGCCCTCCTATGGTTGCTACTTGTGTGTCTGTGTAGTACCAAGATAGGTCAGATATCGCCACACAGGAGCAGCGGCAATATAGGAAATACACCTGTGCAGAGCTCAGAGAGAGGCTAAGCAGCCTGGCTAGATGGAGGCAGCGAATAGCATAAATCGACTGTCAGCAAGTCAGCTGAGCAGACAAGAGACCCCTCCTCTTTAATGATATAGTTGCTACTTGCGTGTCTGCAGACAGTGTAGTACTAAGATATGTCAGATATTGCCACGCAAGAACAGCGGCCATATAGAAAAGACACCTGTGTAGAGCTCAGTGAAGGGGCAATTAGCCTAGCTGGATTAAGGCAGCAGGACAGCTTCAGAAGTGTATTTGGACGGGGATGGCATCCTATGGCACTGTGACGACACACACAGAAAACTATTGAGGCAGCACCACACCACTCGGGATTCCGATAAACCTCGGACATGATCGGCCCTTGGGGGCTGACACGTTGCAATTGGCATCACGATCAGGATTCAAATACTTCTGCGCCTTACTATTAAAGGCCCCTCCATCTGTAAAACACCCTACAGGTGACTTTAATGCATTTACTTACTGCTGGAAGGTGTGAATCTGCATCCGTTGCAGCACTGTAGCAAAACAGGGGTTAATCGGCCATCTTAAATTTGAGCCTTAAGGGAAAACATCCACCCAGCATAGGGAAGGGAAGAAAACAGCCCGCCTCCACAGAGGAACCATCCTTGTAGCAGAAGGAACTAAAGTGCTGAGTGCAAGTTCCCAGGAGGATAAAGAAATCGACTATACCCCTACAGGAAGTAGAAGCGGCAGCCATCTTGCAGAAGGGAAAATACAGTTCCAGCTTCCCTGGATCCACGATCTGCCTAACAAAGCATCATTCTTCCCCTTTTGGGCAGAAGTGGGCCAGTCCTGTTTCCTAACAAGGGAGGGGCTGCAGGAAGTTTTCAGTCAGTCTTAATCTAGTCTAGAGTTGGGAGGAGACAAGAATGACCCTGACTCCTTACAGTTGCTTATTCCATCATGAATATTTGATGACAGGCCGAACTGGATGGACAAATGTCTTTTTTCGGCCTTATGTACTATGTTACTATGAGCGTGTTGGTTGGCTAGAGGAGCAGGAAAAGACTGAGAAACTTGTGGACATGTTGTACAGTGGACTACCTACCATGACTTTGCCAACCCTCCCATTGGTAAGAGGAGCCATTGAGGTGTTGCCTAGCAAGCCCTGGGGAACATCACTGAGGAACTGACATATGGAACACGCCCCCTGCTTCCTCCCCAAATTGTTGTTATGGCAGACTGGAACATTGTGAAGGCTTCAAGGCATACTATTATAGCCTATGATATAAGCCAGTGATGGCTAACCTCCGGCACTCCAGCTGTGGTGAAACTTTACCTTCTGGCATGCTCCATTCATTTCTATAAACTTCTGAGAACAGCCAAGCAAGTGTACATCTTGGGAGTCGTAGTTTTACCACAGATGGAGTGCCGGAGGTTATATGCAATCAAATGACTGCATGTCTAATGATTTAGGAAGACAAAAAAAGTATAAAAAAGTTTTAAAAAATGTAATTCATATTTATTTATTAAAAAATACACATTTATCAAATGTGACATTTTTAAAAGTCTCAAAATTGTCAGACTTTTACTCCAACAAAGGGGTGGCACAGAGTGGAGTAACATCTCAAGGACAGAAGTGTTAGACTTCAATATGCACCAAATTTATCAAACATCCTGTACCATTTGATACGTTTGGTGCAAATTACGGGCAAACAGATTCCTGCAAAACTAAATTAGTAAACTTCTTATTGATAATTTTATCCTATTGTACCTTATCAATGTGAACTGTAACCATTAAGTGTAATCTGCTACTTAACACATTTGTAACTGTCAAGAATCTGTGCCATTGTGTGAAAAAAATCAATTTGTTTGACTATTACAGTCTGCAAATTTTTTTTGCAGTGTGCCAACTGTCATGGATAAATGAGTGGGTACAACCGCTTTGCCTGCTTAATTATGTTACCATAAATGTGTGGTGCTGGGTGTTATTTCCCAGCAGCCATTGGCATACATTTACAGCATCAGTTGATTTAATATGAGTAACTACTAATAGCACATAATAATTCATACACAATATATTTTAAACAAAATATTTAATAAAATAAAACAAAACATAAAATCTATTTCAATGAAACCTATTCATTTCAATGAAATGGCTACCTAGATCAGCAGGCTTAAGTTAGGCCCAGGAGAGGAAGTTTTGTTAGTGTTAGGTACCCATCTGCAAAAGTCAACTTGACATTGGTAGATGGGCTCGAAACACATTTGTTCAGAAATGTGCGCAAAGAACTTCTATTTTACATGTATAGTAGGTATAGTAGCAATGTAATCCAAAATAATCTCTAATCCTTAGTTCCATTGTCTGCATGTATAACAGTTTGCTGCCATATTTTGTTATCGGCACCTTTTCATTTATACACAGCGTCACAGGCTGTCTACCTATAGCGCTGTCACTCTTTTCATTTACCCCTCAAAACTAGTGGCATTAGTCTGAAGAAGGCCATTCAGCCAAAACATCATGATATTGCAGCCACAGAACTAATTTAATAAACTATGATTGAATTGCACTGAAACATCTTGTGCTGAAGTCTACTTTATAAGTTTTATATGGGTTGGGAACCCTACTTCCAGCACTAATTAGTACAAGCGGAGTGCGACAAGGCTTTGTTTTGCTATATGGAGAGGAGTTAGATCAGGAGATGTGATAAGCCACCCTAAAAAGATGTGCTTTTAGGGTACGCTTAAAACTGTGTATGTTGTGATTTAACCTGATTTCTTGGGGTAGGGCATTCCAGAGAAGAGGTGCAGCTCGGGAGAAGTCTTGGAGCCAGGAATGACAAGTTCGGATTATGGTGGAAGTCAGTCGTAAGTCATTGGTTGAATGGAGAGCACGGGTAGGGTGGTAGACAGAGATGGGGAAAGAGATTTGGGGACTGTGGAGAGCTTTGTCGGTGAGGACAAGCAGTTGAAATTGGATTCTATAGTGTACGGGCAACCAGTGCAATGACTGGCAAAGAGTAGAGGCATCAGAGTAGCGGTTGTACAGATAGGTGACCCTGGCTGCTGCATTAAGAATATATTGGAGAGGGGAGTCTGGTGAGGGGGAGACCAATTAATAGTGAGTTACAGTAATCGAAGAGGGAATGGATCAGGGTAACAATGAGAGTTTTTGTTGTTTCCATAGTAAGAAAAGGGCAGTTTCTAGAGATCTTTTTGAGGTGCAGGCGACATGAGCGGGAGAGAAATTGGATGTAGGGGGTGAAGGAAAGATCAGTGTCACCCTGAGACAGTGGGTGTGCTGCCTAGGAGGGATTATGGTGTCGCACACTGAGAGAGAGATATCAGGTTTGGGTAGGTTAGTAGATGGAGAGAACACAAGAAGTTCAGTTTTTGAGAGATTTAGTTTCAGATAGAGTGAAGACATGATATTAGAGATGGCAGAGAGACAGTAACTGGTCTTTTGTAATACAGCATGGGTGATGTCGAGGGATGACGTGTATAGTTGTGTGTCATCAGCATAGACATAGTACTGGAGACCAAATCCGCTGATGGTCCATCCAATTGGGGCTGTGTACAAAGAGAAGAGGAGAGGCCCTGCGGAGCTCCAACAGCGAGAGGGAGAGGTGAAAAAGCGGAGCCAGCAAATGATACACTGAAAGAATGGCCAGAGAGATAGGAAGAAAAACGGGAGAGGGCAGTGTCCTTTAGGTACAAACTAAGAATACAGGTTGGCATTAGCAGGAGGTGCTCGAACCCACATGCAGTTGTGCATATATACAGGGGAGCAAATCCTGCACTTGTGGCCCGTTGCTAATGGCAATCCCCAGCAAAATGCATACGGTGGAGGATACCCGCGGCGAACCACAAGTACCACAATAGACATCCTACACAAGGTAACAAGTGCGGATGTCATAATTAATATAACAATATAACAAAACAATAACAAACACAGGTGCACTCTGTAGTCTCACTAAACCCTCAAACTGATTTTTAAATTGAGAGATTAGTCAACATGTTCTACGGTGTAGAACATGTCTAAGCCTGGGCACCCGGGCTTAGACATGTTCTACGGTGTAGAACATGTTGACTAATCTCTCAATTTTAAAATCAGTTTGAGGGTTTAGTGAGACTACAGAGTGCACCTGTGTTTGTTATTGTTTTGTTACAGTGTCCTTTAGGCCAATGGATTGGAGCATGGTGAGTAGTAGACGTGGTCTACAGTGTCAAAAGCTGCAGAGAGGTCAAGGAGAATGAGCATAGCGTAGTCACCATTGTGTTTTGCTGTCAGAAGGTCATTTGTCACTTTGGTGAGGGCAGTTTCTGTCGAATGTAGGTTGCAGAAACCAGATTGTAATGGATTAAGGAGAGAGTGGACAGAGAGATAGCGGATGTGGTGAGAGTAGACCAGATGCTCCAGGAGTTTAGAGATAAAGGGAAGATTAGAGGCTGGTCTGTAGTTAGTTGTGATGTCTGTTGTTAGTTATACTGATGATAGTTCATCAGTATAAAAACCCCAAATTACAGGAGTTACCTCAGGATGGAAGATCTTGATCATTTTCCCTATTAATCCCTATTAAGTCATCTTGAGAAAATGCGGGGGCCCCTTCTCTTAATCTCCCTTCATGTGCCAAAATGGACAACTGCTTTGCATGGTGGATCCAGCTTATCCATGTCACGCCTCGGTGAGGGAAACACCACACCAAAAATAGTAGGGAAGGGGGGGGGGACCTAGGCCTGAGAACTAGGGAAGGAAAATGGACACCTCCTAGTGAAAACCCTAACCAAAATTCTGACTGACTAGTAACATAGTAACATAGTACATAAGGCCGAAAAAAGACATTTGTCCATCCAGTTCGGCCTGTTATCCTGCAAGTTGATCCAGAGGAAGGCAAAAAACCCTGTGAGGTAGAAGCCAATTTTCTCCACTTTAGGGGAATAAAAAATTCCTTCCAGACTCCAATCATGCAATCAGAATAACTCCCTGGATCAACGACCCATCTCTAGTAGCTATAGCCTGTAATATTATTAAGCTCCAGAAATACGTCCAGGCCCCTCTTGAATTCCTTTATTGTACTCACCATCACCACCTGCTCAGGCAGAGAGTTCCATAGTCTCACTGCTCTTACCGTAAAGAATCCTCTTCTATGTTTGTGTACAAACCTTCTTTCCTCCAGACGCAGAGGATGTCCCCTCGTCACAGTCACAGTCCTGGGGATAAATAGCTGATGGGATAGATCTCTGTACTGACCCCTGATATATTTATACATATTAATTAGATCTCCCCTCACTCGTCTTTTTTCTAAAGTGAATAACCCTAATTTTGTTAATCTTTCAGGGTACTGTAGTTGCCCCATTCCAGTTATTACTTTAGTTGCCCTCCTCTGAACCCTCTCCAGCTCTGCTATGTCTGCCTTGTTTACAGGAGCCCAGAACTGTACACAGTACTCCATGTGTGGTCTGACTAGCGATTTGTAAAGTGGTAGGACTATGTTCATATCACGGGAATCTATGCCCCTTCTGATGCAACCCATTATCTTGTTGGCCTTGGCAGCAGCTGCCTGACACTGGTTTTTGCTGCTTAGTTTGCTGTTTATTAAAATTCCTAGATCCTTTTCCATGTCAGTGTTACCGAGTGTTTTACCATTTAGTATGTACGGGTGACTTGCATTTTTCCTTCCCATGTGCATAACTTTACATTTATCAGTGTTAAACCTCATCTGCCACTTATCTGCCCAAGCCTCCAATCTATCCAGATCCCTCTGTAGTAGTATACTGTCCTCATCAGTGTAAATTACTTTACACAGTTTAGTGTCATCTGCGAAAATTGATACTTTACTATGCAAGCCTTCTACAAGATCATTAATAAATATATTGAAGAGAATAGGGCCCAATACTGACCCCTGAGGTACTCCACTAGTGACAGTGACCCAATCTGAGTGTGTACCGTTAATAACCACCCTCTGTTTTCTATCACTGAGCCAGTTACTTACCCACATACAGATGTTTTCTCCCAGTCCGAGCATTCTCATTTTATATACTAACCTTTTATGTGGTACAGTGTCAAATGCTTTGGAGAAGTCCAGATATACGACATCCATTGATTCGCCGCTGTCAAGTCTAGAACTTACCTCCTCATAGAAACTGATTAAATTAGTCTGACATGACCGATCCCTCACGAAGCCATGCTGATATGGCGTTATTTGCTTATTTCCGTTGAGATGCTCTAATATAGCATCTCTCAGAAAACCTTCAAACAGTTTACCCACAACAGATGTTAAACTTACCGGCCTATAGTTTCCAGGCTCTGTTTTTGGCCCCTTTTTGAATATTGGCACCACATATGCCACGCGCCAATCCTGTGGGACATTCCCTGTCAGTATAGAGTCTGCAAATATCAGAAATAAGGGTCTGGCTATGACATTACTTAATTCCTTTAGGATACGGGGGTGTATGTCATCCGGTCCTGGCGATTTGTCTATTTTAATCTTTTTAAGTCGCTGATGTACTTCTTCCTGGGTCAGACAGGACACTTTTAATGGGGAATTTTTTTTTTGCATTCTGCATGTCATCTGACAATTTATTTTCCTCAGTGAATACATTGGAGAAAAAAATATTTAACAGCTTTGCTTTCTCCTCGTCGCTCTCTGCGACTCCCCCCTCATTACTCTTTAAAGGGCCAACACCTTCAGATTTATACTTTTTAACATTTATATAATTGAAGAACATTTTAGGGTTAGTTTTATTCTCTTTGGCAATTAATCTCTCGGTCTCTAGTTTGGCCGCTTTTATTTGTTTTTTGCATGTTCTATTTTTTTCCTTATAGTTTTTCAGTGCTTCCGTGCTACCCTCCTGTTTTAGTGTTTTATATGCTTTCTTTTTGTCATTTATTGCTTTCTTTACAGTTCTATTTATCCACATTGGTTTCTTTTTGTTCCTTAACCTTTTATTCCCATATGGTATGTACCTCTCACAATGAGTTTTTAGGATGTTTTTAAAGATATGCCATTTTGTGTCTGTATTTGTGAGGACTTTGTCCCAGTTAGTTTGGCCTGTGGCCTCTCTTAGTTGGCTAAATTTAGCTTTTTTGAAGTTTGGTATTTTTGTTCCTCCCTGTAGAAACGCTCTTTTGAATGATAATTGGAAGGTTATTACTTTATGGTTACTATTTCCCAGGTGTCCCCCAACCTGCACGTCTGTTGTTCTGTCAGGTCTATTGGTTAATACTAAGTCCAGTATGGCCATCCCTCTAGTCGGGTCCTGAACCAGTTGACTACCAGTATTAACAGACCCCAAAGGAAGGTGAGTTTATATGCAGGAATACCTAGAATCCTATCAAGCCCTATAGGACCCTGGTACTAGTGGCAGGGACGAGACTACCTGTTCCTCCAAAAGGTAGGACGAACAGGAGTTTCCTTTAGGCCTAATAAAAACAATAGGGAAATGCAACACACAGAACCCAAACAAAATACAAAAGGGAAAAGAAAGACTTGACTTCAAAGGAGCAATGGAAGCACCAGGAACTCAGCCGAGATCCAACCACAATCTATCCAAAAGTTTCAAACAGAAGCTATAAACTGCACAGCATTGTCGGAGAAGCAACTATAGATAGAGAAGGTTAAATGACCCTAATAGCCGCACCTGGAGAAAGAAGGTATGGCAAGCACCAGAAACAACACAGACGTCATTTGATCCAAACGGAAAACATGTCAGATCAAACCACGTGTTGCCAGTCTCACCGATCTCCTGCCACCTGTTGCGGGAATATCCGTGACAATCCATGGATTACATAGATAGCCACTTAAAAGGAAATGTAAGTCTAGATGACAATGATTGCCACACAGCTTTATTTTTTATTTTTTTTGAATAATCATTTTTATTAAGTTTTACAGAAGTTGTCAATGGACAATAAAGTATGTATTTTGTTACATAGATAATGTATTCAGCATACAAGTACATCTGCAAGAAGTAGTACAATAAGCTCTAGAATCTGCTCTAGAATCTGCATAGGAGATTCTTCCGACAGTAACATTGAGGCTGATACATAAATCTTTCTGAGGGAAAGGTTATTCAAGTAAGTACATCCTATTAACAGTCAGTTTGTAATGAACAAAAGGAAGAGAAAAATAAACAGGGGTAAAAAGAACATTTCTCTCAAGCAGTATAGCAATATCTACAAAATTCAAAAGAGGCGCAGAACACTCTTCACGGGGTGTAAAGTGAATGAGCAAGACAAGGGGCCCAGGTTTTATCTCTCTTTTGGGGATCGATAATGGAGGTTGGAAGACATCTTTCATATCTGCATGTGGTATTCACCATGAATATAACCTCTTGTATACTTGGAGTGGTCACTGACTTCCAATGCCGAGTAATAACTAGCTTGGCGCTCAATAATATACAGTACAGACCAAAAGTTTGGACACACCTTCTCATTCAAAGAGTTTTCTTTATTTTCATGACTATGAAGGCATCAAAACTATGAATTAACACATGTTGAATTATATACATCACAAACAAGTGTGAAACAACTGAAAATATGTCATATTCTAGGTTCTTCAAAGTAGCCACCTTTTGCTTTGATTGCTGCTTTGCACACTCTTGGCATTCTCTTGATGAGCTTCAAGAGGTAGTCCCCTGAAATGGTCTTCCAACAGTCTTGAAGGAGTTCCCTGAGATGCTTAGCACTTGTTGGCCCTTTTGCCTTCACTCTACAGTCCAGCTCACCCCAAACCATCTAGATTGGGTTCAGGTCCGGTGACTGTGGAGGCCAGGTCATCTGGCGTAGCACCCCATCACTCTCCTTCATGGTCAAATAGCCCTTACTTTCAAAGTTTTCCCAATTTTTCGGCTGACTGACTGACCTTCATTTCTTAAAGTAATGATGGCCACTCGTTTTTCTTTACTTAGCTGCTTTTTTCTTGCCATAATACAAATTCTAACAGTCTATTCAGTAGGACTATCAGCTGTGTATCCACCTGACTTCTCCTCAACGCAACTGATGGTCCCAACCCCATTTATAAGGCAAGAAATCCCACTTATTAAACCTGACAGGGCACACCTATGAAGTGAAAACCATTTCAGGGGACTACCTCTTGAAGCTCATCAAGAGAATGCCAAGAGTGTGCAAAGCAGTAATCAAAGCAAAATGTGGCTACTTTGAAGAACCTAGAATATGACACATTTTCAGTTGTTTCACACTTGTTTGTTATGTATATAATTCCACATTTATTAATTCATAGTTTTGATGCCTTCAGTGTGAATCTACAATTTTCATAGTCATGAAAATAAAGAAAACTCTTTGAATGAGAAGGTGTGTCCAAACTTTTGGTCTGTACTGTATGTCCCATCAGATATACCTAATTTTTCACCCTATAAGACGCACCGGCCCATAAGACACTTCTAGGTTTTTGAGGAGAAAAATAAGAAAAAAATATTTTGAACTAAAAGGTGTGCTTTTGGTGGGTTTTGAACTAATGGTGGTCTGTGGATGACACTATTATGGGGGATCTGTGGCTGACACTGTTATAGGGGATCTGTGGCTGACACTGTTATGGGGGATCTGTGGCTCACACTGTTATTGGGGATCTGTGGCTGACACTGTTATGGGGGGATCTGTGGCTGACACTGTTATGGGAGATAAGTGGATGACACTGTTATGGGGGCATCTGTGGATGGCACTGGTATGGGGGCATCTGTGGATGGCACTGTTATGGGGACATCTGTGGATGGCACTGTTATGGGGGCATTTTTGGATGGCACTGTTATGGGCGCATTTGTGGATGGCACTGTTATGGGGGATCTGTGGATGACACATATAGCATCTTATGGTATGTGTCATCCACAGATCCCCCCCATAACAGTGTCCCTGTGTAGTGTGAATTACTCCCAATACAGAGGGTGGGGGCCGGCATCTAGTTTTGTAATGGAAGCAGGGCCCGGTGCAGTCACTGTATTCTATTGCACCGGGCCCCGCTCACTGTAGTAATCCTATCTATAACTGTAGGCATTGATTAACTATAAAAATCTTCAATACAATTCATGAATCTTCACTTACTAACGTCCGTATCGGGCAGGAGGGCGGGCACTGGCAGCGTAACTCACTATGTCACGCGCCCGTGCCTCCTGCTTCATTCATAAAGTGGGCGGAGCAGGCGTGTGACGTAGTGAGTTACGCTGCCAGTAACCGCCCGCCCTCCTGCCTGATACGGACGTTAGAAAGTGAAGATTAATAAATTGTATTGAAGATTATAGTTAAACAATGCTTACAGTTATAGGTAGGATTACTACAGTGAGCGGGGCCCAGTGCAATAGAATACAGTGACTGGCCCTGCTGCCATTCAAAACTAGATGCCGGCCCCCAGCCCCTCCTCCCTCCCACTGATATACCTGCCGACCGCGCTGTGCAGCATGCGGTCGGAGGTGTATTAGTGTAAACTGCAGCATTTGCCCCATAAGACGCACTGCCATTTCCCCCCCACTTTTAGGGTGAAAAATACGGTATATGAGTGTGATGGAATTTATGAATGCCCATAAATAAAAGGGCTAGTGCCGGGGAGGGAGGAGTTGGGGCCGAAGAGATCTGAGACACCAAAGTAAAGACTTGTTGCCAGTAGTTATGCAGTTTAGGGCAAAACCACAGGATATGGTATAAAGTGCCAGTGCCTCCGCATTCTCTCCAGCAGCAAGCCGACGCTCCCGGATACATTTGGCTCGACCTGTCGGGTGTGAAATACCATCTCAAGAAGGTCTTTACTCCCGCTTCATAGTGTGTGGCGCATTTGAAGTTGGAAGAGAGAAAAACAATGGCCTTAGACCACTCCTCCTCCGGGTCTATTTGTCCTAAATCACACTGCTTTATTTTAAAAAAGTGATTGTCTTGATAACCCCTTAAGAACAAATTAATGTGTATGCCAAAATGGAGCATAAAAAGGCTCAAGTTGTACAAAAAAAAAAAACAAGGCGATGCATAGCTATGATGATGTATGAAAGTTATTATTTTTACAATGTTCGGGGAGGAGAAAATAAATAATGTTGTTGTGTCCTACAGGTAAAAAGTGGAACAGGTTTACAAAGTTTTGTCTGTGTTCAGGTCAGTAGATTTGAAATTCCAGGAAAGGAAAGCAGGGCTTTATTACAAAAGTTATTTGAAGCTGAACATGAGTGGCAATGCCTGACCCTTGGGTAAGAAAAATAGATAGCAGCCTTGGCAAATCATTTTAAGTGCTTCCTGTTTTGCTTTATAAAGGTTCTGAGGAGCAAATAAACTATATATACGAAAATAGTGTATGGACATGACTGCAATCACTTTCTTCCCATTTCAACTGTTTTCACCTACTTTGTTTTATTATACATTTTATTATAGATTTTATTATAGATCTTTAGTTCAGTGTGTATTTTTCTCCAAAGGGAAATGCCAGGCAGACATTTTCCAACTCAACCCCTTCAGGTCAGGTTAAAATTAACGTTAACTGAAAGTTTTTTTAACTTGTCACTGGAAACTATATTGTGTGGACTGTGGAGCACTGAAATTGAATTTCAAAATAAGTTGACTGTGGAAAAAGGAGGAAATTACAGTTTTTTAGGCGACATCTATTAAACTGACTACACAGTCAGTGGCCAAATGTGCACCTCCTGGACTCCTATGCAAACTTTTTGATAGGATCCCTCAACAGTCATTGAAGATGATTTGCAAAGATCATTCATCAATTTCAAATCCAAATAAATACAACCAAAATCGTATGTGCCCCAATTACCACGAAAGTCCTGTGTGACACTCTGGGGTTCCCTAGGACTGTTTCTAACTCCATAGCAGCATTAGTAATGTCATAATTATGGCAACATATGTGGCTAAATGGATGGTAGGGGATGGTAACAACCCGTTTAAACCAACTGTATTCAGACTACAGATGAGAAAATCCAATCTATCATATTGAAAAAATTAGTTTATGTTAAAATCAGAAATTTTTTGGAGTCAATTCGGATGAACCAGAGAAAGTGAGAAAAAGAGAGCGAGAGAAGCCGGGCATTGCTCCTCTGGGTTCCTGAGTAAAATATGCAAATTACCTTTCCTTCCTAAAGGAGAAGAAAGCTAATGGTAGATTTCTGTGCATTCATCCCCCATCTGAAATGAACCAGAGAGAGAGAGAGAAAGAGAGTGAGAGGCCAAGCACTGCTCCTCTGGGTTCCTGAGAAAAAGATGCAAATTACCTTTCCTTCCTAAAGGAGAAGAAAGGTAATGGTGGATTTCTGTGCATTCATCCCCCAACTGAAATGAATGGAGACAAACCATTACTTACGTTCCGGAATGTTAATTCCACAGCTGAACATAGAGTAGTGTTACTTGGCCGTAACATAAAAACTTTCCCCATGTCATTTGATCAAGTTGAAATTTGTAGGTCTCTGTGTGATTCTCTCTGAGTGAATTTCTCTCCCTCTCTCTCAATCGACTTGCACCCAAACAGATTTTTTTTTATTAGGATTTGTAAGACTAAAATAAACTCGGTGATCACCTAATGTTCTGTCACCCTTCGCAATGCATCTTACTCCATCCCAAAGTATTATCTGTGTAAAGAGCTGGTAAGTATTTTTGAAAGATTAGTTTAACTTTAAAATCTCTGCCATGGTGTAGAAAAGACTGCATAAGGCCTCCTACACACGACCGTTGTGTGCACCCGTGGCCGTTGTGCCGTTTTCCGTTTTTTTTTCGCGGACCCATTGACTTTCAATGGGTCCGTGGAAAAATCGGAAAATGCACCGTTTTGCAGCCGCATCCGTGATCCGTGTTTCCTGGCCGTGAAAAAAATATGACCTGTCCTATTTTTTTCACGGCCAACGGTTCACGGACCCATTCAAGTCAATGGGTCCGTGAAAGAACACGGATGCACACAAGATTGGCATCCGTGTCCGTGATCCGTGGCCGTAGGTTAGTTTTTATACAGACGGATCCGAATATCCGTCTGTATAAAAGCTTTTTCAAAGCTGAGTTTTCACTTCATGAAAACTCAGAACCGACAGTATATTCTAACACAGAGGCGTTCCCATGGTGATGGGGATGCTTCAGGTTAGAATATACTAACAGAACTGTGTACATGACTGCCCCCTGCTGCCTGGCAGGTGCTGCCAGGCAGGAGGGGGCAGCCCCCCCTGTAGTTAACACATTGGTGGCCAGTGTGGCCGCCCGCCCCCTCCCTCCCCTGTAGTTAACTCATTGGTGGCCAGTGGGCCCCCCCCTCCCCTGTAGTTAACTCATTGGTGGCCAGTGGGCCCCCCCCTCCCCTGTAGTTAACTCATTGGTGGCCAGTGTGGCCGGCCCCCCTCCCCTGTAGTTAACTCGTTGGTGGCCAGTGGGCCCCCCCCTCCCCTGTAGTTAACTCGTTGGTGGCCAGTGGGCCTTCTCCCCTCCCTCCCACTCCTAATTAAAATCTCCCCCCTATCATTGGTGGCAGCGGAGTGTACCGATCGGAGTCCCAGTTTAATCGCTGGGGCTCCGATCGGTAACCATGGCAACCAGGACGCTACTGAAGTCCCGGTTGCCATGATTACTTAGTAATTTGTAGAACCATTATACTTACCTGCGAGCTGCGATGGTCTGCGTCCGGTCGGGAGCTCCTCCTACTGGTAAGTGACAGGTCTGGCCGAGAGCTCCTCCTACTGGTAAGTGACAGGTCCGGCCGAGAGTTCCTCCTACTGGTAAGTGACAGGTCATGTCACTTACCAGTAGGAGGAGCTCCCGACCGGACGCAGACCATCGCAGCTCGCAGGTAAGTATAATGGTTCTACAAATTGCTAAGTAACCATGGCAACCGGGACTGCAGTAGCGTCCTGGTTGCCATGGTTACCGATTGGAGCCCCAGCGATTAAACTGGGACTCCGATCGGTACACTCCGCTGCCACCAATGATAGGGGGGAGATTTTAATTAGGAGGGGGAGGGAGGGGGGGGGCCACTGGCCACCAACGAGTTAACTACATGGGAGGGAGGGGGGCCGGCCACACTGGCCACCAATGAGTTAACTACAGGGGAGGGGGGGGGCCCACTGGCCACCAATGAGTTAACTACAGGGGAGGGGGGGGGGGCGGCCGCACTGGCCACCAATGAGTTAACTACAGGGGATGGGGGGGGGCGGCCACACTGGCCACCAATGTGTTAACTACAGGGGGGGGGCTGCCCCCTGCTGCCTGACAGCACCTGCCAGGCAGCAGGGGGCAGTCATGTACACAGTTATTTTAGTATATTCTAACCTGAAGCGTCCCCATCACCATGGGAACGCCTCTGTGTTAGAATATACTGTCGGATTTGAGTTTCACGATGTAACTCAAATCCGACGGTATATTCTAACATAGAGGCGTTCCCATGGTGATGGGGACGCTTCAAGTTAAAATATACCATCGGATTGGAGAAAACTCCGATCCGATGGTATATTAACTCCTGACTTTACATTGAAAGTCAATGGGGGACGGATCCATTTGAAATTGCACCATATTGTGTCAACGTCAAACGGATCCGTCCCCATTGACTTGCATTGTAATTCAGGACGGATCCGTTTGGCTCCGCACGGCCAGGCGGACACGAAAACGACTTTTTTTTCATGTCCGTGGATCCTCCAAAAATCAAGGAAGACCCACGGACGAAAAAACAGTCACGGATCACAGAAAAACGGGACCCGTTTTTGCGGACCGCAAAAAAATACGTTCGTGTGCAGGAGGCCTAACTGTCAGTTTTTTTTTTGTTTGTTGGTTTTTCTTTTTCTTTGTTTTTTATGTTTATTTTTTTTTTCTTTGGCAACTTTGAGCAGCTGTTGCCTGTATCTTCTCTCTGTGAATCTTGCATCAATGTAAGTGCAAGCTTTATTAAAATCAGTAACCGTTTTACAGGCCTTCTTTTTCCTTGTATATGCCTTATTGGAGATAACATTTATTTTGTGACCTGCATTTAAAATGGTGTTACCCACAATCGGTTTACGGCATAAGGTGTTGATTTGCCAAATCTCCCTTTAAAATACTGTTCAGGAATGGAATTTAAATTTCACTCATGCTGCTTGGGAGATTCAAATTAAGAGTATAGTTGTTAAAGTACTCCCAGAAACTGTAAATGGGTGCTGCCAGGGCTGCCTTCAGGAATTTCAGGGCCCCATACAGGCAAGTTTTGTGGCCCCTTCATGAGCGTTTACCAGCCCACTCACATGTCCCCAACAGTTTCCTTGACATCTTTACTTTCAGCATGCTGTCTGGTTATACAGGAGGATTCAGCACTAAATACTGTACCTCCTACATCCAGTAATGCCTCCTCTATTGTGGACATTCTCTTCCCTCATCTTCTCCATTAGGACCAAACCGTCATAATAACTTCTTTCATCCACACCTCGTCTCTGCAGATTTTGCTACACAGACATTTTAGATTTCTTACTTTTCCATCATGCTCTCCACCTTCTCAACAAAAACTCCCCATTCAGGTGTCCCAACAGTGTCATTCTTGTGCCACCCTAACACTGTGCCTGCTATGCTCCCTAATGCCACCAAATACTATACTGCAGAAAAATAGCACCCCCAGTAATAGTTATACCCCTATAGGGTCCCCCCAGTAATACTAATGCCCCTTATCATGTGCCAACAATAACTATACCCATATAGTGCTTCTAATGCTCCCTATCATACCCATAGTAATAAAAATATCCCTTATAATGCAGTCACTGAATATAATGCCCCCTATATCACCCCAAATATTAACAATGTCCCTATAGCACCTCCATCAATAATGCCCCCTATTGTTCACCCAGTTATAATAATGCAACTATAATGCCCCCATTAATAATAATGCCCTCTATAGTGCTCCCAGCAATATTACCCCCTATAGCACCTCCACTGATAATAATGCCCCCTATTGTGCACCCAGTTACAATAGTGCCCCGAATAATGCCCTATAATGCCCCCAGTAATAAACATTTTCCCACAGTGCCCCCATAATACCCTCAATTTTAGACATGTCCCTCAGTAATGCCCCCAGTGTTGGACATGTCCCCATAATGCCCCCAGTAAAGACCTATAGTGTCCCCAGTAATGGACTTTACCCAATTGTGCTCCCTTTGGTCCACATGCAGCCAGATAAAACAAATCTAATACTCACCTGACATAAACTGAGTGGCAGGCTGCAGACATTACTCATAATGCAGATGGCCGTGATTACATCAACATGCGACCTTAGACCTAGCACAGACGGTTGCAAAGATGCCATTGCTTTGTGACCACTTGCACTGTTGTACTACCTCCCAAGCTTCTGGCTTAGAAGCCTGATATCTGTGAGAGTCAACGCTGGGAGCATTGTAATGTTATTCAGCCCCTCCTCAAACTTCGGATTCTCATTGGGCTCCATAAAGTAGTACCGCCAGTGCTGCCCGGATGGCAGTTCTCGGTGATACACCAAGACCTCAGACCAAATACAGGTCATCAATGTAGCACAAATACCACAGATTCTGTTTCCCAAAGGGGTTGTATGCAGAGTAGATGAAGTTCTCCACACACCATGCCTTATATAAATTGGCTGGGATGGGGACAATTTCAAGCCAATCGGAGCAGCAACAATCTCTACAAAAAATGGCCATCAAACCTGAACAACTGTAGCCGAGCTAAACTTGATGGTTAAAGCCTGTATCACACTGCCACATTTTCTGTCAGATCCTCACTAACGAGCAATCGTAGTAACGCTCCTTAGGGAACATCTGGCATTCTAATACTGCCGCTGATTACCTCGTTCATCGGCATGCTGAAAGATCATGTTTTGCTGGTGGTAGTTCATTCGGCCTAATCATGATCTGCTACCGGCAAATAACAAGACAGCATGGGGACGAACGATGGTATAACAATCGCTCCTCCCCATTCTGTGGAGGAGATTGCTGCATGCAATAGCAGCAGTCTCCGCCGCTAGCGAGAAGGCGATTGTTGGGAAGGAACGCTTCCTTACCGACAATCGCCTGCAAAATCGGGCTGTGTAACACAGCCTAAACACGTTAATTAAAAAGTGGCAAAAAAATGTTAACTGACTTTTTCAATGGATTTCAGTGGCTTTTGTCACAAGATAACCAAGATAACACTGTGACGTGTATTATCAGAGTCAATGTTAGCTTGGCTGTACATTTTAGGATGTATTCTTGTAAGTCCTATGAATAATTGCTGTATCTACTCACATGGTGTGCTATTTCAACCTGAGCGAAAGCATGAGGAATGCCGGAATACAAACCTACTAGGATGCATGATACCCATTTATACGCTTTTTCCATTTGAAATTACAGTACGTGACATCTCTTAAAAAACAGGTCACCTGGCAACCAGCGGTTGTAAAAGGTAATTGATCCAAGAGCTTACTGTCTCACACAAGGACCCTTACACTTCAACAATTGGTCTTTTGGACTTTCAGTAGCCTTTGAAATATCGGTATTATAGGATATTTATGTAAAATAAAATCAGCTTCTTTTGGAGAAAAAAAATAACTCCCTCTTGTAGCCAATTATTTTCAATTGACAATGTAAAGTAGAGTCTGATGAAAGTCCATGATACAAGCCCGATTTATCCAAAATATCATAGACCGACTTACAGTAAAGGGCTATATCCATCGCAACCATGGCTCTTCCCTTGTCAATTTGATGCGTCCAAACTCTCTTAGATAAATGTTAGGACAATCCAAGTTGGAAATGAATTTTCTAAAATTACATACTTTTACTCCAAAAATAGTGCCACTATTCTCCATGATCTTTGTCTGCAATTCACTTGAGTGGCGCTGAGCTGCAATATCAGACACAACCCAACCGGGACAAGAATAGCACCGGTTTTGGTGAAAAAGCAGACTCTCATATACCCTTTTAACCACCTCAGCCCCCATGGCTTAAACACCCTGAAAGACCAGGCCACTTTTTACACTTCTGACCTACACTACTTTCACCGTTTATTGCTCGGTCATGCAACTTACCACCCAAATGAATTTTACCTCCTTTTCTTCTCACTAATAGAGCTTTCATTTGGTGGTATTTCATTGCTGCTGACATTTTTACTTTTTTTGTTATTAATCGAAATTTAACGATTTTTTTGCAAAAAAATGACATTTTTCACTTTCAGTTGTAAAATTTTGCAAAAAAAACGAGATCCATATATAAATTTTGCTCTAAATTTATTGTTCTACATGTCTTTGATAAAAAAAAAATGTTTGGGTAAAAAAAAATGGTTTGGGTAAAAGTTATAGCGTTTACAAACTATGGTACAAAAATGTGAATTTCCGCTTTTTGAAGAAGCTCTGACTTCCTGAGCACCTGTCATGTTTCCTGAGGTTCTACAATGCCCAGACAGTACAAACACCCCACAAATGACCCCATTTCGGAAAGTAGACACCCTAAGGTATTCGCTGATGGGCATAGTGAGTTCATAGAACTTTTTATTTTTTGTCACAAGTTAGCGGAACATGATGATTTTTTTTTTTTTTTTCTTACAAAGTCTCATATTCCACTAACTTGTGACAAAAAATAAAAACTTCCAAGAACTCACTATGCCCATCAGCGAATACCTTGGGGTGTCTTCTTTCCAAAATGGGGTCACTTGTGGGGTAGTTATACTGCCCTGGCATTCTAGGGGCCCAAATGTGTGGTAAGGAGTTTGAAATCAAATTCTGTAAAAAATGACCAGTGAAATCCGAAAGGTGCTCTTTGGAATATGGGCCCCTTTGCCCACCTAGGCTGCAAAAAAGTGTCACACATCTGGTATCTCCGTATTCAGGAGAAGTTGGGGAATGTGTTTTGGGGTGTCATTTTACATATACCCATGCTGGGTGAGATAAATAACTTGGTCAAATGCCAACTTTGTATAAAAAAATGGGAAAAGTTGTCTCTTGCCAAGATATTTCTCTCACCCAGCATAGGTATATGTAAAATGACACCCCAAAACACATTCCCCAACTTCTCCTGAATACGGAGATACCAGATGTGTGACACTTTTTTGCAGCCTAGGTGGGCAAAGGGGCCCATATTCCAAAGAGCACCTTTCGGATTTCACTGGTCATTTTTTACAGAATTTGATTTCAAACTCCTTACCACACATTTGGGCCCCTAGAATGCCAGGGCAGTATAACTACCCCACAAGTGACCCCATTTTGGAAAGAAGACACCCCAAGGTATTCCGTGAGGGGCATGGCGAGTTCCTAGAATTTTTTATTTTTTGTCACAAGTTAGTGGAAAATTATAATTTTTATTTTTTTTTCTTACAAAGTCTCATATTCCACTAACTTGTGACAAAAAATAAAAACTTCCATGAACTTACTATGCCCATCAGCGAATACCTTGGGGTGTCTTCTTTACAAAATGGGGTCACTTGTGGGGTAGTTATACTGCCCTGGCATTCTAGGGGCCCAAATGTGTGGTAAGGAGTTTGAAATCAAATTCTGTAAAAAATGACCAGTGAAATCCAAAAGGTGCTCTTTGGAATATGGGCCCCTTTGCCCACCTAGGCTGCAAAAAAGTGCCACACATGTGGTATCGCTGTACTCAGGAGAAGTTGGGGAATGTGTTTTGGGGTGTCATTTTACATATACCCATGCTAGGTGAGATAAATATCTTGGTCAAATGCCAACTTTGTATAAAAAAATGGGAAAAGTTGTCTTTTGCCAAGATATTTCTCTCACCCAGCATGGGTATATGTAAAATGACACCCCAAAACACATTCCCCAACTTCTCCTGAGTACGGAGATACCACATGTGTGACACTTTTTTGCAGCCTAGGTGGGCAAAGGGGCCCATATTCCAAAGAGCACCTTTCGGATTTCACTGGTCATTTTTTACACATTTTGATTTCAAACTTCTTACCACACATTTGGGCCCCTAGAATGCCAGGGCAGTATAACTACACCACAAGTGACCCCATTTTGGAAAGAAGACACCCCCAGGTATTTCGTGATGGGCATAGTGAGTTCATGGAAGTTTTTATTTTTTGTCACAAGTTAGTGAAATATGAGACTTTGTAAGGAAAAAAAAAAAAAATCATCATTTTCCGCTAACTTGTGACAAAAAATATAAAATTCTAGGAACTCGCCATGCCCCTCACGGAATACCTTAGGGTGTCTTCTTTCCAAAATGGGGTCACTTGTGGGGTAGTTATACTGCCCTGGCATTTTCCAGGGGCCCTAATGTGTGGTAAGTAGGTAAATGACCTGTGAAATCCGAAAGGTGCTCTTTGGAATGTGGGCCCCTTTTCCCACCTAGGCTGCAAAAAAGTGTCACACATGTGGTATCTCCGTATTCAGGAGAAGTTGGGCAATGTGTTTTGGGGTGTCTTTTTACATATACTCATGCTGGGTGAGAGAAATATCTCGACAAAAGACAACTTTTCCCATTTTTTTATACAAAGTTAGCATTTGACCAAGATATTTATCTCACCCAGCATGGGTATATGTAAAATGACACCCCAAAACACATTGCCCAACTTCTCCTGAGTACGGCGATACCAGATGTGTGACACTTTTTTGCAGCCTAGATGCGCAAAGGGGCCCACATTCCTTTTATGAGGGCATTTTTAGACATTTGGATCCCAGACTTCTTCTCACGCTTTAGGGCCCCTAGAATGCCAGGACAGTATAAATACCCCACATGTAACCCCATTTTGGAAAGAAGACACCCCAAGGTATTCAATGAGGGGCATGGCGAGTTCATAGAATTTTTTTTTTTTTGGCACAAGTTAGCGGAAATTGATTTTATTTATTTTTTTCTCACAAAGTCTCCCTTTCCGCTAACTTGGGACAAAAATTTCAATCTTTCATGGACTCAATATGCCCCTCACGGAATACCTTGGGCTGTCTTCTTTCCGAAATGGGGTCACATGTGGGGTATTTATACTGCCCTGGCATTCTAGGGGCCCTAAAGCGTGAGAAGAAGTCTGGAATATAAATCTCTAAAAAAATTTACGCATTTGGATTCCGTGAGGGGTATGGTGAGTTCATGTGAGATTTTATTTTTTGACACAAGTTAGTGGAATATGAGACTTTGTAAGAAAAAAATAATAATTTCCGCTAACTTGGGCCAAAAAAATGTCTGAATGGAGCCTTACAGGGGGGTGATCAATGACAGGGGAGTGATCAATGACAGGGGGGTGATCAGGGAGTCTATATGGGGTGATCACCCCCCTGTCATTGATCACCCCCCTATAAGGCTCCATTCAGATGTCCGTATGTGTTTTGCCGATCTGATCCATGTATCCGTGGATCCGTAAAAATCATACGGACATCTGAATGCAGCCTGACAGGGGGGTGATCAATGACAGGGGGGGTGATCAATGACAGGGGGGTGATCAGGGAGTCTATCAGGGGTGATCACCCCCCCTGGAAGGCTCCAGGGAGACGCCTGTATGTGTTTTGTGGATCTGATCCATCTATCAGTGGATCCGTTAAAATCATGCGGACGTCTGAATGGAGCTTTACAGGGGGGTGATCAATGACAGGGGGGTAATCAATGACAGGGGGGGTGATCAGGGAGTCTATATGGGGTGATCACCACAGTCATTGATCACGCCCCTGTAAGGCTCCATTCAGACGTCCGTATGCGTTTTGCGGATCTGATCCATCTATCAGTGGATCTGTAAAAATCATGCAGACATCTGAATGGAGCTTTACAGTGGGGTAATCAATGACAGGGGGGTGATCAGGGAGTCTATATGGGGTGATCACCACAGTCATTGATCACGCCCCTGTAAGGCTCCATTCAGACGTCCGTATGCGTTTTGCGGATCCGATCCATCTATCAGTGGATCCGTAAAAATCATGCGGACATCTGAATGGAGCTTTACAGGGGGGTAATCAATGACAGGGGGTGATCAGGGAGTCTATATGGGGTGATCACCACAGTCATTGATCACGCCCCTGTAAGGCTCCATTCAGACTTCCATATGCGTTTTGCAGATCCGATCCATCTATCAGTGGATCCGTAAAAATCATGCGGACGTCTGAATGGAGCTTTACAGGGGGGTGATCAATGACAGGGGGGTAATCAATGACAGGGGGGTGATCAGGGAGTCTATATGGGGTGATCACCACAGTCATTGATCACGCCCCTGTAAGGCTCCATTCAGACGTCCGTATGCGTTTTGAGGATCCGATCCATCTATCAGTGGATCCGTAAAAATCATGCGGACGTCTGAATAGAGCTTTACAGGGGGGTAATCAATGACAGGGGGGTAATCAATGACAGGGGGGTGATCAGGGAGTCTATATGGGGTGATCAGGGGTGATCAAGGGTGATCAAGGGTGAATAAGGGGTTAATAAGTGACAGGGGGGGGTGTAGTGTAGTGGTGCTTGATGCAACATATTACTGAGCTACCTGTGTCCTCTAATGGTCGATCCAAACAAAGGGGACCACCAGAGGACCAGGTAGCAGGTATATTAGACGCTGTTATCAAAACAGCGTCTAATATACCTGTTAGGGGTTAAAAAAATCACATCTCCAGCCTGCCAGCGAGCAATCGCCGCTGGCAGGCTGGAGATCCTACTCGCTTACCTTCCGATCCTGTGAACGCGCGCGCCTGTGTGCGCGCGTTCACAGCAAATCTCGCGTCTCGCAAGAGGACGCGTATATGCGTGACTGTGCGCAGCGCTGCCACCTCCGGAACGCGAATCTGCGTTAGGCGGTCCGGAGGTCGTTAAAAGTATCATTATATAGGAAGCTTTTTTTTTTCACATTCTTTAGTAGGCTAAAACTGAAAGATACTACTGAAAATAATAGGGTTGCTTCACACAGCATAAGGCTCCTTTCACACTTGCGTCGGATCCGTCGTGTCCTCCATTTGCCGGAAGTGCCCGCCGGATCCGTAACACCGCAAGTGAACTGAAAGAATTTGAAGACTGATCCGTCTTCAAAATGCGTTCAGTGTTACTATGGCAGCCAGGACGCTATTAAAGTCCTGGCTGCCATAGTAGTAGTGGGGAGCGGGGGAGCAGTTTACTTACAGTCCGTGCGGCTCCCGGGGCGCTCCAGAATGACGTCAGAGCGCCCCATGCGCATGGATGACATGATCCATGCGACACGTCATCCATGAGCGTGGGGCGCCCTGACGTCATTCTGAAGCGCCCCGGGACGGTAAGTATACTGCTCCCCCGCTCCCCACTACACTTTACCATGGCAAACAGGACTTTAGCATCCTGGCAGACATGGTAACCATTCAGAAAAAGCTAAACATCGGATCCGGTAATGCGCCGAAACAACGTTTAGCTTAAGGCTGGATCCGGATTAATGCCTTTCAATGGGCATTAATTCCGGATCCGGCCTTGCGGCAAATGTTCAGGATTTTTGGCCGGAGCAAAAAGCGCAGCATGCTGCGGTATTTTCTCCGGCCAAAAAACGTTCCGGTCCTGAACTGAAGACATCCTGATGCATCCTGAACGGATTTCTCTCCATTCAGAATGCATTGGGATAATCCTGATCAGGATTTTTCCGGCATAGAGCCCCGACGACGGAACTCTATGCCGGAAAAGAACAACGCAAGTGTGAAAGAGCCCTAAAACAGCCACATGTTAGTATTTGTAAATTGTTAACATACACATTACAGCTGTAATGTTCAGTCCCTAGCAGCAAGTACAGTACGTATGTTCCTATTGGGGAGACACACTGGTTATTTTCTTCTTGCTGAAAATCCTCACTATTCATAACAGCAGCAAAGAATATGAGATTTTACAAACTCTTGGCCATAAAATATGGTGCAGAATTTGCGCAGAAATCTGCAGCATCACAATCTGTGGCTGTTTTATTCTGTGTGAAGCAATCCTATAGATCATTTGCAGATTTTGCTGCTGCGATTTATGTTCTGTGAGAATGTACCCTAAGTGTCGAGAACATAATTCAGAACTTTAATTCTGCAATGTTACCGTACTATGCAACCGGCTTTACTGTACAGATACATTTACTAATACAAGTATAAATAATAGCAGTAATTATAATAATAAAATACTGTATAATGTAGTTATAAGGTGAGATAAGATAAAATAATATAATGGTAAGAATAGCAATAAAATATTATCCAATGTAGTCGTAAGGCGAAAGAGAATAGCATAATGGTAATAATAGCAATAAAATATTGCATAATGTAGTTGCAAGTAACGTAAGATAAATTAATATAATGGAGATAATAGCAATAAAGTATAAAATATAATGTATTTCAGCAAAACAGAAAAAACGGTACTAGACCAAAAATTGCATATTAAAAATACCATCTTTATTAGAATACCATATTAAAACATAATAACCCCAAAATTTACAGAGATAAAAGAAGAGGATGAGCCTGCATTAAAATGGTCATATAACATCATACCAATCCAATAATACAGTAAATAGGCCATTGCCTAGGATAAACAATTAAAAAGTCACAACTCTAAATTTCTACATCATAGGTAGAAGAGCAGGGCTCACTCCCCCCACCTGATGCGCATTTTGACAATGACAATGGGTAGATACTATATAATTTTGTCGTACGGTAAGAGAATAATTTAATGGTAATTAGTGATGAGCGGCAGGGGCAATATTCGAATTCGCAATATTTAGCGGATATTTGGTGGAATATTCGTCAAATATTAGCAAATTTGCATATTCATTACTATTATTTTTTTTTTTAAGTGTGCAAATCGGCCAGGTAATATTCCTGTAATGCGCATGAACATTATGGGCGTGGCCCAGTGTGGCTACGTTTTTCAAACTGTTACGAAGTTTCCTGAGACTAGGTAAAATAACTGGCAGCAAATTTTGTGACGAAGCGGACAAAAATCATGATCACTGTAAGTATTTTTACATTAACACTTTGATTGCATTTCTCATGCATGTCACAACAATAGCTTCATATTCAGATAGAGTGTTGTAAAATATTTGCGAGCTCGCAAATCTGCAATAATGTTGCGATACAACTTCACATTTTATCAGGTGTGAGTAGATATTATTGATTGGTGCACTAAGTATTGTTGTGACATCACAGCACTATGTCTGTACCATGCATGTATGGACAGCAGAGAAATATCAATCACATGCACATTGCACATCCGTTTTCCTGCCACACACTATATACCACACACACACAAACATATAGGGCCAGATTTATCATTACACTTACATCTTACTCCACTTTTACATACTGTATGTCCAAAGTCACTTTTGGCTAAGTCAGAATTATTAATGGTCCTTTAATACTGTGATAAATGTGGTTTGACGGTAGCAGTTTATCCTTCAGTAAGCGGCTTTACAAAAGTCGCACATCTTTACAAAAAAGTCGCATGTTCTATTAAAAAGTCACATAAGATAAGCATGGTCCTCACTGGAGTAAAATTGCGCAATTGCATAATTGTTTGCGACTTTTTAAATTGTTGCAATAGTAAATCTGTCTAGAGATTCATTTACATAAGAAAACATGCCCACTTTCAGAAAACTGGCGAGGATAGCGCAGAGCCAATAAAAGTCACAAATTTTTGTGCAGTTTTAGCTATTGCGCAAAAATTAGCGACTTTTTCACCCAATTATTTTGACTTGAGCTAATGATAAATCTGGCCCATAGTCTATAGATTAGAGTTTATGTCTTGTTGGTCAGGAGAAGCTTTCTTTGTCTGACCGCCAGTATTTGCTGGTTCATTTAGCATTACCCAGGGTGCACCACGGGGAGGCGAACCAGCTGTACACCCCATACCGTACTGTCACTTCACTATACAGGTACCGTATTTTTCACCCTATAAGACGCACTTTATTTCTCTTACTCACTACGTCACGTGCCTGCTCCTGCCACTTTATGAATTAAGCAGGCGTTACTCTCCCACCCTGCCTGCTACAGAAGTTTCAAATTGAGTACTACAGAGGATTGCCATACTTTAACAAACCTCACATGTCTACACTTTACATATAAAGACTGCGGTGAGCGGGGCCCGGTGTAATAGAGTACAGTGACTGCACCTGGCCCCACCACGATTCCAACCTCACTTGCTGGCCTCCAGCCCCTGTATTGGTGGTCATTATTTACACAGGAAAACTGTTATGGGGGGGATCGGTGGATGATGTAATATGTGTCATTCACAGATCCCCCCATAGCGGTGTCATCCACAGATTCCGAATAATAGTGTCATCCACAGACCACCACTAGTTGAAAACCCACCAAAAGTACACCTTTAGGTTCAAAATATTTGTTTCCTATTTTAACCCTCTAAAACCTAGGTGCGTCTTATATGGAGAAAAATATGGTATATCTCTGCTCAGCTGGCCAATATATGATTGCTCAGACCCCACACACATACAATTGGAATGCAATCTGATCTCTTAATGGTAACATTAAATCTAATATTTCCCCTTCAAACAATTAAATACTTTTTGCTGTGTTGTTAAGGACATTATTTTCAATACTTGTATTTAAAAAATTTGGGATTATATGCTTGCATCTTTATCCTGCAGCGCATGTTGAAGCGGGGATATGACCGGACCAGGGTCCAAAAGGAAAAACAGAATATAGTGACGGGGATTCAGAAACTGCTCAAGAAGTTTTGCAGGAGTCACACAGAAATGGCCATAGTCAAGAAATGGTCTGATCTTAAGAGGAGGCACCCTGACTGGATCAGAGAGATCAGTGAGAGAGTATGCCCAGGTACAATGCTTACATTACTTTTGTTTCTCTCGCCAACAATCTGTAAGGTATATATACACCCTTTACAAATGATTACTTAGTACCTGCTGTGACACGTAGCAAATCATCCACTTACCTTATACATCTCTACCTCGCTGTGAGTGTATATATATATATATTTATCCACACAGCGCGGTAATGATATATGATGTAACCGGCTGATTTCGTACTTTGCACACACATATAATAATAAATATACGTGTGTGTGTGTCTATCTAGATAAACATCAATCATCATTCTATATTACAGTAAAAGGCCCCGTCCATCATTACATTACATACATCCAGCAGTTAGGCTAGTTTCACACTAGCGGCAGTAACCTCCAGCAGGCTGTTCCGGCGGGTGAACAGCCTGTCGGATCCGTCCTGCCGTTAGTGTACGTGTGGCCCCGGACTACTGCTCTGGCCCCATTGACCATCATGGAAGTGAGGCGGAGTTCTGGGCCCGAAACGGCAAACCATGCCGAGAGGCGGCCGGAATAGCCGGAATAGCCGGAATAAACTACGACATGTCGTAGTTTTATTCCAGCTGCCTCTCGGCATGGTTCGCTGTTCCGGCTCCGGAATCATATAACAATTTACGAACTGTTCCACACCACAATTATTTCTTCAACAGTTCAGTTACGAAGTCACTTTTTGTGGCTTGCATAGTGGAAAGCACAAATAAATCACACCATTTTAGAAAGTACACACCCTCAAGCTAATCAAAATTGATTCTACAAACTTTGCTAACCCTTTAGGTGCCCCACGAGATGGGAATGCAATTTCAAAATCAAAATTATTTTAGCAAATTTTAATTTTTTTATCTATTTTTTCTTACACACATCAAGTGTTAACATCCCCCAAAAAATCTAAATATATTACCCTGTGTGGCGAAACCAACCTCGCCACTGGGCTTTGGAGAGGACTGGCTGCTGGCCTCTTGCCCCAGGATTATGGGCCCTATCATCAGCCCATGCAAAACTTAAGCTCCATGGCAATTGAACTGTATGTGTGTGGTCTGAGCGCCATTCAATAATATGCGCTCAGACCTAAGCTATCTGGGGATATGTTGCATGTCTTTATTTTATGTAGTAAATGTAACCTTGTGTATTTTATTGTATTTTATGTCTTTTTGCAACCATGTGCTCAATGGAGTCTGCCTCTATCCCTGGATATAATTTGATTATTTCCCATTGTCTCCAGGAAAGAGGGCTCTGTAAAACTGGTTTGAGCCAGATAGCCATGTGCCAGCCAGGGCCCAAAAGATATTTTACTAACTTTTGAACCCCTGGTCTGATTCATGCTATTTTTTAATATGTTGTTCCCCTGAATGGATTGATTGCGAATATGTAATTTTTATGTGAATGTGATGTATGGTTTTAGAGTTATGAAAGTTGGGTAGAAAGTATGTTTAACTGTATGTATAATTGAGTCTCCTCTCAGGATAAGGGGAGGGAATATGCTGGGTGTGTTTCTATTGTCCCATTGTGTGTTTAAAATGGTGATGTCTGTTCTGTTGTCCTCACATGTGTATTGGTGATCTCCTTTTGTCCTCAGAGATAATTGGATTGCTCTTCAGGTTGTCTGGACAGAGAGGAGGAAACCATGATGCATTGTGGGGATATGTTGTCCTATGTTACAGTCTTCATTCTGGTCCTCTGGGGGCGTGAACGATTGGTTGCTGTAGTTACATTGTATGTCTTGTTAATTACTGATTGGTTGTATTTCAAACCCCTGTGGGCAGTACTATGTTTGTTTTTTGTGAATAAAAGAGGCTGTACTTCAAGTACAGTCAGACCACTGCTTGAACCTCAACACGGAGCCTTGTCTCGTTATTGGGGGGATTCACTGTATGCTGTTAGAGGCTGATTGCCAGGATTGTATGCTTTTCCTGTTCGTCTGCTAGCAGCTATTCGTGAGGTTCCAGTTGGGAGTGCTATTTTGTATCCAGTTCGGGAGTTGGTGTCCTGCAAGTAGCTGTGCCTGTCTCTCAGAAAGGGGGTTATCGCCTAAACAGATTTTAACCCCTTGTCTGCTGAAACGGTCCGTTACACCCTGAATCTGGAGTTTACAAAAACAACACAGGTTAGCTCAAAAACTGATGTATGGGAGCACAGCAGGCTTCAGAGTTAAAGGAGCACCATATGGTGCTAGGAGAGAGGATTTAGCTTGAATGGTAATTGGGAGCTATGTCGCATGTGAAGACACCCTTATGTGGCCCTACAGTGGAAAACCTCAAAAAGTGACTCCATTACGGAAACTACACCCATCAAGGAATATACTAAGCACTTTGCCCAATCAGGCATTTCACAGAATTAGGCCTAGTTCACACGAACGTATGGCTATTATAGTTTTTTGCGGTCTGTTTTTCACGGATCCGTTGTTCCGTTTTTTGTTTCCGTTGTGTTTCCGTTTCGGTTCCATTTTTCCGTTCAGTTTTTCCGTATGGCATATACAGTATACAGTAATTACATAGAAAAAATTGGGCTGGTCATAACATTTTGAATAGATGGTTCCGCAAAAAACGGAACGGATACGGAAGACATACAGATGCATTTTCGTATGCATTCAGTTTTTTTTGCGGACCCATTGACTTTAATTGAGCCACGACCCGTGATTTACAGCCAAATATAGGACAATCTCTATATTTGTACGGAACGGAAAAATGGAAATACGGAAACGGAATGCTTACAGAACACATTCCGTTTTTAATGCGGACCCATTGAAATGAATGGTTCCGTATACGGACCATATACACTCTAAAAAAAAAACGTTTGTGTGAACTAGGCCTTAGGAAAAGCTGGGCTGTGAAAAAAAAAAGGTGCTTTTTTCCCCCAAAAAAGTTTCTTTATACCAACATTTTTCACTTTCACAAGTGGTAACAGGACAAAATGCACCCCAAATGTTGTGCCCAATTTCACAAAGAATACACTGACACCCCATATGTGAAGTTCTGCCTCTACCTGTGCAGCTATAACGCTGCCATTGGCTGGAGCGTTGTTACAGCCAATAGCAGCGCTGGCAGGGGACCAAAACACTGGTGTCCCCTGCCTCACCTCTGGGGAGACAGGTGCTGAATTACTGACTTGTTCAGCATCGGTCCCCTCCACATGACACCCCCTGCCCCACCTTCAGCAACGGAGCTGCAATGCTCATGTGTAAGTAATCCGGCCAATAGCAGAGATAGGGGCTGCAGGAGGTCAGAAAAAACTCCCGCAGCCCTTATTTAACATGACTGCCTGCTCCACGGTTCACGAGCGATTATGTACAGGGGACCGGTTGTTTGTTGCGCCGTAATAGTACGGCGCTGGGTGGCAAGTCACTTCCCGCCGCACCGTACTATTATGGCGCTAGTCGTGAAGGGTATAAAAGGGCCAACAATGAGGGAACAACACAATCTACAGTAATAGAAAACAACAGCACTGCACAATAATTCTGTAATCTACATAAAATACTATTAACTAACCCAAAAAATAACATTATCCTGTACTAAACTCTCAATAAATAACCAACTTTATAATTATTGTAAATATCGTTAACTAACCAATTGAGATGTAAATACTCCTCAAAGTGCACTAATTGCCTCTTAGGCCTCGTGCACACGACAGTTGTTTTTCTCGGCCTCCGTTCCGTTTTTTTTGCGGATAGGATGGGGACCCATTCATTTCAATGGGTCAGCAAAAAAAATGCTTATAGTTCATCCGTTTGTGTTCCGCGTCTGCTGTCCGTGTTTCCCTTCAGCAAAAAAAGTAGTGCATGTCCTACTTTTTTCCCATTTGCAGACAAGGATAGGCATTTATTACAAGGCATCTGTGAAAAATTGTGTATATATATTTTTTCATCTGCACAATGTATAATTTTGTGTAAGATGTTCTTGAGGTGCACGCGGTCCGCCCCGACATCCTCCATTGTACGCATTTTTTGATGGGGATTGTCGTTGTCTGCGGACCGCATGCGGAGGAATTGCTCCCCCGGTTATAGACGCGCTACAGTGTCTGGGTTTGAAGCATTTTCACCCGTTTAGGCCACTTTTTTCAGTTTTTTTCTATATGTGTATGGAATGTGCCACTTTATTTGGTTGGTAACATTCTTTTGCACCTGGTAGCTTCTGTGTCACATGGTCGGTTGTGGGTGCGGCTTCTGTGTCACATGGTCGGTTGTGGGTGCGGCTCACAGCTTTATCCTACCTCACAGTGCATTGGTGATACCACTATGGAGGCATGTGAGAGTCTGGCTGTGAGTTGGTTCAGACCCTGTTCACACACCACGAGCAGTTGAGTGGTACGACCCCATGCTTGCTGAGACACCGTGACGTGGAGCATGAGGGGCTCCGACTGGAAGATATTGGCAAAGTTCTCAGCTTTTAACATCGGCTTGAGGAATTAGCTAGTATTTTCAGTTGCGTATCATTTTGGTGCATTTTTTGCAGTGAATTGTGTATGTATATATTTTTTCATCTGCACAATGTATCATTTTGTGTAAGATAGTCTTGTGGTGCATGTGGTCCGCTCCGGCATCCTCCATTGTACGCATTTTTTGCTGGGGATTGCCATTGTCTGTGGACCGAATGAAACAAACAGCAGGGGGCACACCTATAAGTATAATAAAAGAGTGCAGGCCTTGGTATCAAAAAACAAACATGTACTAAACCAAGTAAAGAAATACCACAACTAGACCGCACCTCCAAAAAAAAAACATAATTTATTGAAACATACTCATTAAAAACAGAAATTCATGGAGCATTCCCCACTAGTGGGTAAAATCATGTACAAAATTACATCCAGTACTACCATGGACCAATCAATGTGTAAGATTATCAAAGATATAGCAACAAATAGCTAAAATCTGTTCAATAATATACTTATCAGAAACACAGTGGTGGCACATGGGGAGTGCAGACCCAAGGGTGGAAAAAGAAAATCCTCACGCGTATCGCTAGAGCATATCCTAGCTTCCTCAGAGGTCCATGTGAATATGCATTAGCGTTTCAACATTATATAGCCTATTTAATTAATCAATTATCGATTATAGCTGTGGTCAAATACATAAAACAATAAAAGAAGGAGGGAATAGGGAGGGCGCACGTAGGTATTACCTGGATTCTCCCTGGTGCATGGTCCGAGCGCGAGTGAAGGTGCCGGTGAAAACCAGCGTGCTGGACAAACAAACGCGCATGCGCAGAATGGCGCCCGGGGCGGAAGTCGACGCCGCGATGCGCTCCAAAAGGCGGAAACACATCACGGCCTCGCCAACGCCGCAGAGCGCCGAGCCGCACAAATCCATCCCCCAATGGACTCTATACTGACAGGGAATGTCCCACAGGCATGGCGCATAGCAAATGTGGTGCCAATATTCAAAAAGGGTCCAAAAACAGAGCCTGGAAACTATAGGCCGGTAAGTTTAACATCTGTTGTGGGTAAACTGTTTGAAGGTTTTCTGAGAGATGCTATCTTAGAGCATCTCAACGGAAATAAGCAATTAACGCCATATCAGCATGGCTTCATGAGGGATCGGTCATGCCAAACGAATTTAATCACTTTCTATGAGGAGGTAAGTTCTAGACTTGACAGCGGCGAATCAATAGATATCGTATATCTGGACTTCTCCAAAGCATTTGACACTGTACCACATAAAAGGTTAGTATATAAAATGAGAATGCTCGGACTGGGAGAAAATGTCTGTATGTGGGTAAGTAACTGGCTGAGTGATAGAAAACAGAGGGTGGTTATTAATGGTACACACTCAGATTGGGTCACTGTCACTAGTGGAGTACCTCAGAGGTCAGTATTGGGCCCTATTCTCTTCAATATATTTATTAATGATCTTGTAGAAGGCTTGCATAGTAAAATATCAATTTTCGCAGATGACACTAAACTGTGTAAAGTAATTAACACTGAAGAGGACAGTATACTACTACAGATGGATCTGGATAGACTGGAGGCTTGGGCAGATAAGTGGCAGATGAAGTTTAACACTGACAAATGTAAGGTTATGCACATGGGAAGGAATTATGCAAGTCACCCGTACATACTAAATGGTAAAACACTGGGTAACACTGACATGGAAAAGGATCTAGGAATTTTAATAAACAGCGAACTAAGCTGCAAAAACCAGTGTCAGGCAGCTGCTGCCAAGGCCAATAAGATAATGGGTTGCATCAAAAGGGGCATAGATGCCTGTGATAAGAACATAGTCCTACCACTTTACAAATCATTAGTCAGACCACATATGGAGTACTGTGTACAGTTCTGGGCTCCTGTGAACAAGGCAGACATTGCAGAGCTGGAGAGGGTCCAGAGGAGGGCAACTAAAGTAATAACTTGAATGGGGCAACTACAATACCCTGGAATGGGGCAACTACAATACGTCGAGGAGTACGCTTGACAGAGAGAGCCCACACGCAGACCACTGGACATTGGTTAGGTGAGCAACTTAGATAGATCCGATACATTTACTTTGATTATGTATAAATAACTTCATCTGTTTGGATAAGATACAATTTAACATATGGATGTCATTTATGCTCGCTATATACCCATGTTTAATCTGCTTCACACCGGAAGTAGTTGTAATACTATGGCTAGATGCAGCTTTAAATAATATATGCTGATCTAGATTCCTGATATACAGCACCCTGAAAGTGATTGAAGCAATTACAACAATTTAAATCTGCCAACAGTGGATGTATTGTGGACTGTCTCTTGAAGCACGCTGTATGGTCTCTACATTTGTTTATATGTTATTTTATGTCATAATAAAATTTAACTTTATTAGGTAAATATGTGTACCGATTCTCTTTGTTCATTTAACTACAATACCCTGAAAGATTATCAAAATTAAGGTTATTCGCTTTAGAAAAAAGACGACTGACGGGAGATCTAATTGCTATGTATAAATATATCAGGGGTCAGTACAGAGATCTAGCCCTTCATCTATTTATCCCCAGGACTGTGACTGTGACGAGGGGACATCCTCTGCGTCTGGAGGAAAGAAGGTTTGTACACAAACACAGAAAAGGATTCTTTACGGTAAGAGCAGTGAGACTATGGAACTCTCTGCCTGAGGAGGTGGTGATGGTGAGTACAATAAAGGAATTCAAGAGGGGCCTGGACGTATTTCTGGAGTGTAATAATATCAGCCTATAGCTACTAGAGAGGGGTCAATGATCCAGGGAGATATTCTGATTGCCTGATTGGAGTCGGGAAGGAATTGTTTATTCCCGTAAAGTGGGGAAAATTAGCTTCTACCTCACAGTTTTTTTTTTGCGTTTCTCTGGATCAACTTGCAGGATAACAGGCCGAACTGGATGGACAAATGTCTTTTTTCGGCCTTATGTTCTATGTTACTATATTTGTATGTATATTTATATAGAGAGAGAGAGAAAGAGAGAGAGAGAGATTGATTAAACAAAATGCAACGTCATTTCCTCAAGTTATTTTGTGTTTATTACTAAAAAAGCGATTTTTTTGATACACACAACGGGACCTTTCTCAAGCAGTGCCAAAACCGAATAGTGGCAATTACAAAGCTAAATATCAAATCTTAATATTTTTCATTGAAAAATATTATTACGTTCATCTACAAAAATTTGCCGGATTCGTAATGTGTCTAAAGTAATTACGCTGTTAAAAATAATGTACATAATATTCAAGTATAAAATAAAATGACGAGATTACTAACTTGACAAACAGTATGTCGATTCATCCGAGTGACAAGTTTTAAAAATTGGTCCTAAACCAATAGTGTACAAAAAAAACACTGCTGTTCTGATTAAAAACACAATGGAGTGGGCTAAGAACTAACCAGCATGGATCAGATATAGCGTCTCATTTTGTTAACAGTGCATGTCTGACCATAGCTTCCGCCTTACAGAAAGTAAGTTGTGATGCAATTACAGGTTCCAATCAAATGTGGAACGCACAAAGGCCACAAGTGTCCAAACACAGGTCGTTAACATGCTAAATAATAACGTGTTCGCACCTGAAATTGAACGCTAATGGAGCAAAAAACGCATCATTTGAAGTGGTCACATGATCACAACCATGGAACTGAGTAGAATTACTCGCAAAATGGTCACATGGATTCAAAAACTTTATATACTCTGCAGTTTATATTGTAAAGTTGAAAGTAGTGTTTTATTTAAACTAGCATGTGCAAATTATCATTACAGATTTTTCAAGAATTAACTACAAATATAAATGTATATACCGGATTACCACACGGATGAGTATAACGCCAGTCACACCCAACCATGTAGAGAGGTCAACACGGAAGTCAGTCAGGCATCCTTTCCAGGACAACAGACAACCCAATGTTCGAACCTAAATCCGTATGTAAACAAAAAAGAAAATAATAAAATTTTATTAGGTTCATCAATTAGTTCTGTACAATGGGACATGCGGTCCCCACCTTGCTACAGTCAGAACCACAACAGGGCCGCCCCGAACCCAACTTTAGCAAAATAATAAAATATTTTTTAAAAAAAGGAAAAAAAAATACATTTTGTGAATGAAACATAACACCGCATGATTGTATTTTATTAAAAAGATTCTTTATATATCTATAATTATATAACTACTAATACATAATGAACAGAGCACATGCACGAATATGAAACATGCACACCAGTTTAAGAGAATTCAAATACTCAATAGTTGACAAAGTCCAATGGCGAATAAGTGGTCCATGCTGGTTGTCTCCAAACGATCAGGACAGACAGCATCAACAGGTAATTGTTATCACTGTACTAGAATGCCGACTCATAACTTGGCAGAATAACAACAGACAGTAGCAGGTAAATAGTAACGCTACAGTATAAGGCCTAGACATTGATGTGCCAAACCCAGCAGTATCATGACAGACAGCAGCATGTAAATGGCAACTCTGTAGTATAAGGACTACAAATTTCTTGACTCAACTACGCAGGATCAGGACAGACACAAGTAGGTAAATGTTAACGCTATAGTATAAGGTCTACAGATAGATTGGACTAACTATGCTGATTTAGGACAGGCAACAGTAGCAGCAGGTAAAGGTAATGGTGTAGGCATAAACATAACTCAGCATGATCATGACAGACAGCAGCAGCAGGAAGATGGTAACGTTTGAGTATAAGGCCTACACATAGCTCGGCCTAACTCAGCAGGACAGGCAGCAGCATATAAAGGTAATGGTGTAGTATAATGCCTAAACATAACTCAGCATGATCAGGGCAGACAGCAGCAGCATCAGCAGCAGGAAGATGGTAACAGTCGAGTATAAGGCCTACACATAGCTCGGCCTAACTCAGCAGTACATGAAGCAGCAGGTTCTAAGTGTGCAGCACAAATGTGTTCCCAGGAATGGGCCCCCACCAGTCCAGGGCAACACCAAAAATAACCTAATACACTTCTGACAGCAGCAGGTTCTAAGTGTGCAGCGGGAATGTGTTCCCATGAATGGGCCCCTACCAGTCCAGGGCAACACTAAAAATAAACTAAGTCACCTCTGACGGCAGCAGGTTCTAAGTGTGCAGCAGGAATGTGTTCCCAGGAATGGGCCCCCACCAGACCAGGGCAACACCAAAAATAAACTAAGACACCTCTGACAGCAGCAGGTTCTAAGTGTGCAGCAGGAATGTGTTCCCAGGAATGGGCCCCCACCAGACCAGGGCAACAAAAAAAAAAAAACTAAGACACCTCTGACAGCAGCATATTCTAAGTTTGCAGCCGGAATGCGGTAACATGCATACAAAATGCTATATTTTCCATTGTCAATTTTTTAGACACGCCGCCTGCAATGGTCTGCTCTCAGTTTCCATATCGGGCACATCGAGTCTGGAGAAGAACTCTGCAGTAGTGTAGCCAGCCACACTGTGTGCTGATTCCTCCAAGCCAGAGGAAAGTAGGAGTGGCGGTGTTTAGCAGCAGCTCTCTCATCCTCCTTTTATCTGTGAGGAGGCAAGGGTACTGCCGCTCTCCCCACCCATACATGATCGGCACCGCACGCACGCTGGGCTCTGGCCAGCGGCAGGACCCATCCGTCCTCTGGCCGTCTAAGCACAGAAGGCAGTGATGACCCGGCTTGCCTCGGCCAGGGTCTGGAAATATCCACAGCTCTCCTGCTGGTATTAGTTCGTCTTCCCATCAGTGAAGACTCAGCCACGGTCCACGGCTGCTGGCGCGGTCCTTGTCGGCTGCCTCTAGTGCGCAGCCGGATCATCTATCACAGGTCATGGTGCAGAATAAGCCTTTAGATGTGAGGTTGGCTACATACGGGGGTAGTGTCATACAGCCCATGGCAGACTTTACCAGGAAGGGGCTGACAGGCACAGTGTAGCACCTATACTGTCATTCAGCAGAGCGGAATCTGGAGTCTGTTCGGAAGGCACCTTGTGTTCAGGAGTTACATAGAACTGCCACTAAACTTTCCCCGTATAACGAATGCAGTTGTGCTTCATTTTGGCTGACTAGAACTATAAATTCTTATTCCTTTAAGTTCAAGCAAAACATACTGTAATCTGGTCCTCTACAATGCTGTTGATTTCTGAAGGGGTAGAAAAATGCAGCGCTTCCCGGGAGAGATGGGCAGATAGATATATACATGTTGTCCATCCTGCTATAATATATATATCTACCCCATCTGTCCCTGGAAGCCCTGAAATGTTCTCCCCCTCCAGACATCAGCATTGTAGGGGACCGGATAAGTGTACGTTTTTCTTGAACTTTAAGGAATAATAATTTCTATTTCAAGTCAACCAAAATGAAGCACAGCTGCATTCGTTATGCAGGGAAAGTTTACTGGCTGTTCTATGTAACTCCTGAACACATGGTGTCTTCAGAACAGACTCCAAAATCCTCTCTGCTGTGTAGGTGCTTCATTGTGCCTGTCAGTTGTGATGGACGAACATCGGCCGGGACGGTTCGCGAACCGCAAGTTCACGGCGGGCCCCATTCACTTTAATGGCAGGCGAACCTGAAAAACCTTCAGCTCATATTTGCAGCCACCAAATACTTAGTAGAAGTCTACAAATAGTCCCACAACATGGACAGTGACATACTAGAGGGGGATCAATGACAAAAATTCCAACAAAAAATATGTATCTTAATCAGGGGACATTTTTATGCGTCTTAAAGGGAAATTCTCTGAAATGTGCCCTGTTGGAGCCTAAAAAAATGTTATTTTAGAACACGGGAGTACGGGCCTTAGAAATTAGGCATTCACCTGACATAAAAGAAATTCTTATATGGAATACAGCGGCTCACCCCTATCACGTATGGATAGGTGCTCACCCTCTGGTCCTACCCTCAGGACCTGGAAGGAAAGTAGTACGTATAGAAAATGAGGGGGCACACACACATGGGAAACACTGGATGATTAGGTAAATATTATTTAATATTCTAAAAACAAACCCCTAAAATATACATAAAACAATGATGTGACAACCTATAAATTCACATATATATCAATACTGATGGCAAAATCGTATATGCGCTGGCTTGAACAATGCTGTGGGTATGGTATAATCACATACAGTCCGTACAAGCAATATCTCAATTCAAGTGTAGATGCAAAATCGTGTATGCACCGGCATGAACACTACTGATGGTATAGTGGCAAATAGTCCATACAAGCAATGTCCCAATTAGTGTAGAAAAAAGAGACCGCACAATGTGTTCCAATAATTGTGATGGTGTTGGATATCCGGAGAATCACACCAGTGATTCTATGAACTGTGTCCACTTGTGATGGAACACTAATGTCCAATGTTCAGAGATCAGTAAAGCACGTTTGGATAGACTTCCCAGTTACTTACAGTATCCAGCAGCTTATGCACCCGGTCTCTCCCCTCCTTGCTGCCTGGCCGCAGCGCTGATTTCCCAGGTGGCCGTGCCTGGCCGACTGTGGCGTCCCACGTGACCTGGTGATCTGGGGTTCCGGGCTGACGCTTAGATGACGTCACTGCTGTGCGGCGGCAATTTCGAATTCGGAAGTGAATCTCTTGCGCTTACAACTTGGTATCCAGTTTCTTTAGTCTTTAACTTGAATCCACGCTCACTCTGTAATGCCAAATTACATCCAACACCATCACAATTATTGGAACACATTGTGCGGTCTCTTTTTTCTACACTAATTGGGACATTGCTTGTATGGACTATTTGCCACTATACCATCAGTAGTGTTCATGCCGGTGCATACACGATTTTGCATCTACACTTGAATTGAGATATTGCTTGTACGGACTGTATGTGATTATACCATACCCACAGCATTGTTCAAGCCAGCGCATATACGATTTTGCCATCAGTATTGATATATATGTGAATTTATAGGTTGTCACATCATTGTTTTATGTATATTTTAGGGGTTTGTTTTTAGAATATTAAATAATATTTACCTAATCATCCAGTGTTTCCCATGTGTGTGTGCCCCCTCATTTTCTATACATAAAAGAAATTCTGATTATGTGGCTCGAGGTACATTATGCGGTCAATGGATAAACATTTTACTGTAGGCCACTGGACTACAGGCCCCAAACATTAGGCATTCACCGGACAGAAGGGATCAAGTGATTATGTGGCCAGAGGTATATTACACGGTCAATGGATATCAATTTTACTGTAGGCCAGTACAAATACAGGTCAAATACTGTACATATGTTTAAAAGAACTAAAATTATAAAATTGCATTAAAAACATGGCTAACAAAATCTCCCCTCTTGAAAAAACCCCTAAGGATAATAGTTGAAATTCGATAACACTTGGTCGTCACTGGTGTTGAATTCCTCTGAGGCTGCAACAATTATTCTTCCAGCGTACATAAAAGAACAAGTAAGTAAGTGGCTGAAGGTAGATTACACGGTCATTGGATATAAATTGTCCAGCAGGCCAGTGTACTACAGGCCCCAAAAATTATGCATTCAGCATACATAAAAGAACAAGTAAGTATGTGGCTGGCTGCAGGTCTATTAGATGGTCAATGAATATAAATTTTACTGAAGGCCAGTGAAAATACAGGTCAAATACATATGTTTAAAAGAACTAAAAATATAAAATTGGATTAAAAACATGGCTAACGAAATCCCCCCTCTTGAAAAATCCCCTAATGATAATAGTTGAAACACGTGGTCGTCACAGGTGTTGAATTCCTCCGAGGCCCAAAACATTAGGCATTCAACGGACAGAAAAGGACTTTTATGCAGCTGTATTTAGACAGGGACCAATATTTGTTCTGGGTGGTGGCGGATATTTGTGGGCTGACATGAGGAAATTCAATAAACGTGGTCATCACAGGTGTTGCATTCCTTCGAGATCCATGCCCCATTAACTTTTGTGAGCTAGGCGAGTGCGCTTATTGGTCATGATTCCCCCTGCTGCGCTGAATGTCCTTTCGGACAAAACACTGGACGATGTGCAAGCCAACAGTTCCATGGCAAATTGTGCCAGCTCTGGCCACAGGTCAAGCCTGCACACCCAGTAGTCCAGGGGTTCCTCGCTTCTCAGAGAGTCCATATTGGCCATTAACCCGATGTAGTCTGACACCTGTCGGTCTAGGTGTTTCGTGATGCTGGATCCGGAGGGCGGCTGTCGATGGGTTGGATGCAAGAATGATCTCATATCCAAAGTGACCAACACATCTTCAAACCGCCCTCTTCTTGCATGCGCTTTTGGATTGTTACCCGCAACTGTTTCCCTGTGAGTGGAAATTCCTCTGCCAGCGACCGCAAAATCAGAATGCAGCATTTCTCGAAGAAAGGCCTGGAAGTGCTGCATTCTGACAGCCCTCTGTGATGGTGGTAACATGTCTGCCATTTTGTGTTTGTACCTGGGGTCTAAGTACGTTGCCACCCTGTACTGGTCCTTGCCCTTTATGCTTTTTATATGGGGGTCCCTCTTCAAACACTGGAGCATGAAGGCCCCCATTTGCACTAAAATGGAAGCGGTAGAGTGGCCTGGCTCCTGCTCATCATCCAGGATAATGTCATCCTTGTTCTCTTCCCCCCAGCCACGGACAACACCAGGGATCCCAGAAACGTCTTGCTCCTCAGCCCTGACAACATCCGCCTCTGACTCCTCTTCAGACTCCTGTTGACATGTCTCAGATGGAGTAGCCCCCCTCTGGGAATTCATCCAGCATTGCAACTTCCTCATCTTCCTGCTCCTGCTCCTCGATGGCTTGATCAATGACACAATGCAATGCACGCTCCAGAAAGATGGCGTAAGGTATGATGTCACTGATGGTGCCCTGGCTGTGACTGACCAGTTTGGTGATCTCATCAAATGGCCGCAGAAGTCTGGATGCGTCGCGCGTGAGCAGCCCCTGGCGCGGTGGGAAAAAAAAACAAGCTCCCCAGAACCTGTCCTGCCGCAGAGTTTGTACAGGTAGTCTTTAACTGCACATTTCTGCTGGAGCAGTCTATCAAGCATATACAAGGTGGAGTTCCATCGCGTCGGGCAGTCACAAATCAGACATCTGACGTGCAGGTGGTGTCGCCGCTGAACGTCAGCAAGGCGAGCCATGGCCGTGTAAGATCTTCTAAAATGGCCAGAGCTTTTCCTGGCCTGCCACAAGACGTTCTGGACCCCGGGGTATTAGTGGCAAAAATATATATATATATATTTGCCGTTCAGTCATGCAGTGATATGTTCTAAAGTCTTTTTTAGCTTGTATTAGTGGCAAAAAAATATATATATTTGCCGCTCAGCGGTGCAGTTATATGTTATAAAGCTTTTGTGGTGTGTATAAGTGGAAAAATCATAAGGTTCTATTTGCCGTTCAGTGGTGCAGTTATATGTTCGAAAGCCCTTTTTGTCATGTATTGGTGGGGAAAAAAAGGGCTTATTAGCCGTTGTGTGGTGAAGTGAGAAAATTACAGACATTTTTGGGGTGTTTTCATTTCCTTTTTATTTATTTATTTATTTAATCTAACAGTATGTCATACAGAGAAGTGCCAGGCCCTGCACAGGGGAGTGGCAGAGGCTAAAATGTTTCTGGCACAGGCACAGGTTGCAGACGAGTAATGGGGCGTGGCAGCAGGATTCGCAGCGAGAGGCATGAGCTATCGGTGTCATATAGTAGTCGTGTCTTGACTAGCAAACCAGTGGTTCTTGAATGGTTGACTCAGTCATCCACTTCATCCCAAGTGACATCAGACACCCCCAGCCAAGTGTGGGTTCGTCAGACACAACCCTTAGTTGTCTTCAACCTGCCTCTGTCCTTTTCTGTTCCCTCAGGCAGAGAAGTATTATATGCTGTGGGCTTAGCTCCACTTTACAGCGAGGATGAGCTACTTGAGGACAGTCAGAAGCCACTGGCCAGCCAAGATGTGGAGGAGATATCCGCCGCTTCCTCCGGTAGGCGGGCAAGTAGTGATAAGGAGAGTGGCGTGGGAGCTGGTGTTGCGAGCAGTCAGGCTGCTGACCCAGAGGCCGTAGAGGAGGACATCAGTGGCATGCAGACAGTACTCATTGATGATGATGTGGCTGATCGCACTTGGGAGCCGCATCATTGGGAGAAGAGGGTGCAGCTTGCCCCATGAGGCAGCGGCGAAGCCAGCAAGTCGCTAACATGTCCGGGAGTCAGCAGGGTGGCAGCAGTGGGAGATTGGGAGCCAAACGTGCCCGGGGTAGACCAGCCACTTCGCAGGAGCCTACCTTCCCGGAAAGTAGTGGTGCAGTGTTTTACGGAAGCAGCGGCGGTAGCAGTCAGTCAGTGTGGAGTGTTGGGGGTAAAATCACCTACACGGCGGTGTGGCAGTTTTTTTGTTAAGCTGCGGGAGGAGGTGAACATCTTTTACACCCGATGAGAAGGAGGACAAACTGAACTACTAAAGAGAATTCCTATGTAGTTATTTGGCTGCTGACTATCTGCGCCATCGTCCATCCTCTCGCAGGTCTGCGCTCACGTTCCTCTGCCATGGCTGCTGTGGCGGGGGGAGGGGGGGTAGGAGCAGTTCCAGCTCCGTCAGCAAGAACTTAAGTCTAGAGTGACTGATGAACAGCTTTCTTCACACACCATACTTGGACAGCACCCTGCCTCCCCACATTGAAGACCTACCGGACTAATGGGTAGCCAAACTGGATTTGTGGCTACAACTGGCAGTTTGCCCTGGAAAAGCTGTCGTGCCTGGCCAGCAGTGTGGCATCAGAGCGGGTGTTTAGTGCGGCGGGGGCCATAGTTACCCCAAGAAGAACTAGCAAAATGTGGAGAGACTGACCTTTGTCAAGATAAAACAGGCGTGGATCAGCCAGGATTTCCACACACCAATGCCTGATGCATCAGACTAGATCATCCATGGTGCCACAACAACACTTTGACAAAAGAGGCCGGTTTCTTCTGGCTACCTGCCTCAGCTACAGTTCTGAGGCTTCCACCTGCCTGATGCCACACATCTGATGCCAATTACTCCTTCTTTCACCCACTATCTTCAGCTGGTACTGGTATTGCCACCCACCTCCTCACTCTGGTACCGAGTCACTCTATGGTCTCCTGATGCTGCTGCCACCTCCACACTATGTAACCTTGCCACTCTGTGGTCTCCTGATGCTGCTGCCACCTCCACACAATGTCACCTTGCCACTCTGTGGTCTCCTGATGCTGCTGTAACCTCCACACTATGTCACATTGCCACTTTGTGGTCTCCTGATACTACTTCCACCTCCACACTATGTCACCTTGCCACTCTGTGGCCTCCTGATGATGCTTCTGCCACCTCCACACTCTTTCATTGTGCCACCCTGTGGCCTCCTTCTGCTGCTCCTGCCACCTCCACACTGTCATTGTGCCACCCTGTGGCCTCCTCGTGCTGCTCCTGCCACCTCCACACAGTCATTGTGCCACCCTGTGGCCTCCTCCTTATGATGCTGCCGCCACCTCCATACTCTGTCATTGTGCCACTCTGTGGCCTCCTGATGCTGCTGCAACCTCCACACTGTCATTATGCCACTCTGTGGCCTCCTGATGATGCTGCTGCCACCGCCACACTCTGCCATTGTGCCACCCTGTGGCCTCCTTCTGATGCTGCTGCTGCCACCTCCACACTCTGTCATTGTGACACTCTGTGGTCTCCTCATGCTGCTGCTACCTCCACACTGTCATTGTGCAATCCTGTGGCCTCCTCCTGAGGCTGCTGCTGTGCCACCTCCACACTCTGTCATTGTGGCCTCCTGATGCTGCTGCTGCCACCTCCACACTCTGCCATTGTTCCATTTTGTGGCCTCCTGATGATGCTGCTGCCACCTCCACACTCTGTGATTGTGCCACTCTGTGGTCTCCTCATGCTGCTGCCAGCTCCACACTGTCATTGTGCCACCCTGTGGCCTCCTCCTAGTGCTGCTGCCGCCACCTTCACACTCTGTCATTGTGCCACTCTGTGGCCTCCTGATGTTGCTGACACCTACACACAGTCATTGTGCCACCCTGTGGCCTCCTCCTTATGATGCTGCCGCCACCTCCACACTCTGTCATTGTGCCACTCTGTGGCCTCCTGATGCTGCTGCAACCTCCACACTGTCATTATGCCACTCTGTGGCCTCCTGATGATGCTGCTGCCACCGCCACACTCTGCCATTGTGCCACCCTGTGGCCTCCTTCTGATGCTGCTGCTGCCACCTCCACACTCTGTCATTGTGACACTCTGTGGTCTCCTCATGCTGCTGCTACCTCCACACTGTCATTGTGCAATCCTGTGGCCTCCTCCTGAGGCTGCTGCTGTGCCACCTCCACACTCTGTCATTGTGGCCTCCTGATGCTGCTGCTGCCACCTCCACACTCTGCCATTGTTCCATTTTGTGGCCTCCTGATGATGCTGCTGCCACCTCCACACTCTGTGATTGTGCCACTCTGTGGTCTCCTCATGCTGCTGCCAGCTCCACACTGTCATTGTGCCACCCTGTGGCCTCCTCCTAGTGCTGCTGCCGCCACCTTCACACTCTGTCATTGTGCCACTCTGTGGCCTCCTGATGTTGCTGACACCTACACACAGTCATTGTGCCACCCTGTGGCCTCCTCCTTATGATGCTGCCGCCACCTCCACACTCTGTCATTGTGCCACTCTGTGGCCTCCTGATGCTGCTGCAACCTCCACACTGTCATTATGCCACTCTGTGGCCTCCTGATGATGCTGCTGCCACCGCCACACTCTGCCATTGTGCCACTCTGTGGCCTCCTTCTGATGCTGCTGCTGCCACCTCCACACTCTGTCATTGTGACACTCTGTGGTCTCCTCATGCTGCTGCTGCTACCTCCACACTGTCATTGTGCCATCCTGTGGCCTCCTCCTGAGGCTGCTGCTGTGCCACCTCCACACTCTGTCATTGTGGCCTCCTGATGCTGCTGCTGCCGCCTCCACACTCTGTCATTGTTCCACTCTGTGGCCTCCTGATGATGCTGCTGCCACCTCCACACTCTGTGATTGTGCCACTCTGTGGTCTCCTCATGCTGCTGCCAGCTCCACACTGTCATTGTGCCACCCTGTGGCCTCCTCCTAGTGCTGCTGCCGCCACCTTCACACTCTGTCATTGTGCCACTCTGTGGCCTCCTGATGTTGCTGACACCTCCACACTGTCATTGTCCCACCCTGTGGCCTCCTCCTGATGCTGCTGCTGCCGCCACCTCCACGCTCTATCATTGTGCCTCCTGATGCTGCTGCTTTCACTAACACACTGTCATTGTGCCGCTCTGTGGCCTCCTACTGATGCTGCTGCTCCCGCCAACTCCACACTCTGTCATTGTGCCACTCTGTGGCCTCCTCATGCTGCTGCCACCTCCACACTGTCATTGTGCCACTCTGTGGCCTTCTCCTGATGCTGATGCCACCTCCAGACTCTGTCATTGGGCTATTCTGTGGTCTCCTCATGCTGCTTCCAACCCTCCCCGCTTCAGGATTTGGCCACTAATTTGCCTTTCGGCCTGGCTGACATCATCATTTATTTGACCCTTTTTCTGATCTGTCAGAAGGAAGGAAAAATGAGACGCACAACGGATCCTGTCTGTGTAACAGCTGTAAGGCCTGCATGACATGGTCCCTATTTTGCATCAGAATTGGCTTATGATTTGGTAGCAGGAGTGGGTACAAAACACAGAAGACATGCAAATAATCCATTCACGTGTCATTTCTGTTTTGGATCCACTCCTGTTTTTTTGGGCTTTACTGATGGATTACTGACCAAATGCTGACCGTGTGAAGGCGGATGCTACACAGACAGGATCCTTTTGGGGGTTCTTGTTCTGACAGATCAGAGGAAGGCCAAAATAATCAGTGATGTCAACACAAACTTACTGCTGAAACCCTCTTTACTCTGTCGGGAGGACTCTACTTGTATAAGCGTTTAATAGAACAGGTTCTGTAGATATGTATGTGGAATCAGCTGATGACAGTGTAAAAGGAGTGCGCTTCTTCTTGACGCTAACATTGACCTGTAAGGCTAAGTTTACACTTGAGTTATTTGGTCAGTTTTGGGCCCGAAGCTGCCCGAATAAGTGAAGTGTGCAGTGATTCTAAGAGCGACGCCTGCCATCTGCATGTCATACTGACTCACAGTATTGTTTCACTACCACAGCAGACTCCCTATGCGTGTTACTACAAGGCACAGTGTTCTACACCACTATAAAGGCTCTCTGCAGCCAGGAAATAGCCGTTTTTTAACGAGATTCGCCGCAAATAAATTCGGATTGAACCAAATTTTTTCAAAATATTCTGCGAACCAGCCGAATCGAATTTTTGAGAAATTTGCTCATCTCTAGTAGTCATAGGAATAAAATATTGCATAATGCAGTGGTAAGGTAAGATAGAATAATATAATGGTAATAATAATATAATATTATAAATGTAGCTGTAAGGCAAAATAATATCAATGAGCAATAATTATAATTAGAGATGAGCGAATGTTACATTTTGAAATTCATTCAAGCTTCGTTTTGGTGGTAAAAGCAGAATTGCGTTAGGGATTACGTTACCACAGACCATAATGCAATTCTATGACGGAATGCATAATGGAATGCCTCTAGACTAGAGGTATTCCGTTATTCATTCCATCATAATAGAAGTCTATGGGCTGCAATACGGATCCGTCCCGTTTCCGTTATGCAGGGGGACGGAGGGGAGGGACGAATCCGTTATGCAGGCCATAGACTTCTATTATGACGGAATGAATAATGGAGTGCCTCTTTATAGGCATTCCATCATAGCATTGCGTTATGGTCTGTGGTAACAGAATCCATAATGCAACTCTGCTTTTACCACCAAACGAAGCAGAACGAATTTCATAACATGAAATTCGCTCATCTCTAATTATAATATCCTCGATTAAAGTGTAAAGGTAAACTATTAGGTGAAATATCTTTCGCTCTCTCACAGTTACATAAAATAACCAACGTGAAACCTTTTCATTTGTCTTTGCTTTTCTTTTATTTATTTTTTTACCTTTTTATTTCTAGTAAATAATTGGAATCCAGTAACATCACCTACGTACACAGGAAACGACTGCATGTTATAGCGTCTGTATATTTTTGGAGTTTCCTTCATGATACAATCCCATGCCAGCACCATCTGTTTGCTCGCAGATTATAGTGTTTCAGGTGAGCTTTGAGTTAAATGAACCATGAATTGCAAATTTACATATTGTTTTTTAATTCAGGACAATTATTTGCCTGCACAACAGAACTTTTCATATTAGTTGCTTCACTACCCACAGATGTCAAACCCTCGATAACTTTCCTTTGCTCGACTACTTTTAATGTATACATTCACTACCTCCTCTAGACTCGTATGCATTTAGTTTTATATTTAGAGAACGTTAAAGAGAGAATGCCTCTGCTCTGGAAAGAGAGAATGATTATTTATTACATTATTCTTCATCGTATTAGTTATATTTCTATATCCCTTAAAAGGGTAGGTCTTCAATATGAGATGGAGGTGGAATCCAACACCCAACACCGCTACTGATCATCTGTTTTGAACTACCACCAGCATCGGGAACTATACAGTAGATGACAGGATTCACATGAGTGAGAGAGGAGTTGCTGTACCCCGACGCGGTCATTACACAGTGGAACCTTGTACTTTCATCTCTGTTCACTGTATAGTTTCTTGGGCTGGCGGCTGTCCAAAACAGCTGATAAGTGGGGTGCTGGGTTTTAGACCCCCTTAAATCTGATATTGATGATAGGGAAGCATGGTGTCTTAGTGATTAGCACTGTTGCCTTGCAGTGGTGGGGTCATAGATTCAAATCTTACCATGGACAACATCTGCATGGAGTTTGTATGTTCTCCCCGTGTTTGTGTGGGTTTCCTCCGGGTACTCTGGTTTCCTGCTACACTCCAAAGACATACTGATAGGGACCTTAGATTGTGAGCCCCATTGGGGACAGAGTGATGCTAATGTCTGTAAAGCGCTGCAGAATATGTCAGCGCTATATAAGTTAGCAAAAATAAAAAAATGACCTATACTGAGGATAGGCCATCAATAGCTAAATAACTGGAAAACCCCTTTACTATGTTAAAGTGAATTCTCTTTATAGATGTCATAGAGCATGCGTACCTCAGACTCTCCCAATGTGAACCAAAATGGAGAACATGAAAGCATGACGGTCATTCATTTGAAGGGGAAATAAGTAGCCAAGGTGACTTCCCCCACAAGTTTCTAAAACCAAATCTCTATTGAGTCAGTTGATTCCATGTGTGGAAATCCCTTACTAGTATCTGTGATCACAAGGGATTCCTGCAATTATTTTAATGTAACAAAGCCTTGTATTTGTAATATAGTGTCTGCACATACACATAACAAGATAAAGGTATATTAATCTACTGTAGAGGATGACTGATGAATGATAAACTGATGATGGATTTTAAGGGCTATGTCCACCTTCATAACCAAATATATATTGTACAGATGAGCTGCATTTAGGCCACGTGGAGGACGCACAGTGAGGTCGCTAACTTAGGAAGAGGCCAAAACACTCACGGAGCACGGCAGCCTCTTCGAAGAGGTATGTGCATTTGGCTGAGGTGCTGGGTCTCAGACTCCCGTCGATCTGATATTGGTGAAGTATCAATATCAAATTCCTGGCTAACCCCTTTAAAAAATATACGTTGTTTTATATGTACAACTCCAATTGTGCAACGGAGACACTTTGGGGCACATTTATTAAGACCGGCATTTTAGACACAGGTCTTAATAAAGCCCTAAACTGGTGGTGGGCCCACCATAGGTATGAAGAGGTGCCAGCCTCTCCATAACTTCGGCACATTCAGCACCAGTTCTTAATGTAAGACAGCTTCCGAGCTGTAGATGGAGGATCAGACAACACTATGTGTTACTTTGAAACACATACTGTAGATCTGCCTAGGAGCTGTAGAAACAAAAGGGGAAGAACTTCCTTATTAAGACCAACTACAAAATGTAATTTGTCATTTTTTGCATTATGAGAAAACATATATATTCATGGTCTAATACATAAACCCTATTGCCTGGATCAGCTCTTTTGCAGGAGAAACAAAGCACAAGAGCATTTGGCTAGCTATAACCTAATACATAAAGATGTTTTTATTTTTTTTATAACCATGATTCAGTGCTAAAATGTTTTTTTTTTTTTTTTTTCATGTAACACCAAAATTATGTTCATTGCTGGACAGGGGTGTACACAAATCTCCCCTCTTCCCAAATCTTCCCTCATTCCTAGTAAGATTTCTGATGAATTTATGATTTTTAATGTGGAACTAAATTTTTATAAATTGTTGTGTTCTCATTCACCCTCTTTAACAAACATCTATGTTGTAAAAAAGTGGAAAAGGTGTGTGACTTATATGGCCCTCAGTCTGAACATCATCAAGAACAACTGGTATAAATACATTGATATATGTCCACCATAAAGAGCTAAATCTCTGCGTCTCTTCAGTACATGATAAAACTGGCTGCCTGAATCCACCTCTAGTGGGAGCTCAATGCATAGGAATTTATATTGTTACCAGTGAAATCAGTAGAAGCTGTAAAAATCTCAATGCGCTATGCTCTCCCTAGTAGTGGTTGTTGGAAAATCCTGTGGATTTATGTCGGTAGCAAAAGGAGGAAATCAGAGCCAGGCCCCCCGTTACGCTGATCCCATAGCAGTCACATGGTCTGCCGCCATTCTAAGTACACCTCTGTTGTTGCAGATACACTTAAATTTATTCCTGTGTGGTAAAAATGGAGTCTTGACTCTAAAGTAAAGTATAAACAAACATGGTAACACAATAAGACAGTAAACATTTCTTTCAAAGGCACATTGTACAAGGTTTAGGCCTCATGCACATGACAGTGAAAAATGGCCGTGTGATGGCCGTTTAAGTAACGACCGTCACACAACCATTTTTAGCACCAATGAAAGTCTATGGGGCTATTCACATGGCCGTTCTTTTAACGGTCAGTGAATAGCATCTGTCCAAAAATAGGATATGTTCTATTTTTGGCCATTTCCATGTCCAGACTGACCCCATTGAATCGGGACTGTTTTTAACGGCTGCTTATTCAGGAGTGCACCCGTCTAACGGCCATTACAGAAGGGTACAGTTTAATAATATGGCCATTTAGGGGTTAAAAAAAATTGCCTTATCTACTTGATTACGCTGCAGCGGTCTCTCCTCTCTTCATTGAGCAGGACCCACCGAAGGACCTGCGATATGCGTGATGAAGTAGCCACGTGGGAGCGCACGGTAACGTCATTGCGCACATCACAGGTCCTTTAACTAGGTCCTATTCAATGAAGAGACAAAAGACTAAAGCAGCGCAGTCAAGTGGATGAGGTGAGGTTTTTTTTTGTTTTTGTTTTTCAAATCAACCTAAAAAAACAGCTGGGGACCACTATGGGGGCATTATTTACACAATGGGGGGAATTATTAAGGCTGGGGGCCTACATGGGGGGCATTATTAAAGCTGGGGGCAGTAAAATAAAATGGCTACACTATGAGGGACATTATTTTAGCTGGGGGCAGTAAAAAAAAATCCTACACTATGGGGGACATTATTAGCTGAGTGCCTACCATCCTTTGGGTGTTCTCAGAAGGATGGGTCTAGAAATAAATGTCAATCAAACTCATCAGTTTTTAATGTCGGTTTTTTAACGGATGAATGAAAAACGGATACAAAACGAACATTAAAAATGGACACCTGGACAGAAAATGGCCGCACACACTGATGAAAAATGGCCATGCAAAAGTGACAGTGTTTAATTAACTTTTGTTTTATTCGTGTGCATGTAGCCTAAGAAAGTATGAGTAACTTTTAGTTTGATCCCCTTACATGTCCATTTTGTTAAAGCAATGTTCAACAGAGGAATTAGAGTTCTTCCAAGAACTCTTGAAAAAAAAAATTGGGATTAAGGAACAATTTTAGAGATGGGCGAATTTCCCAAAATTATTTTTTGCTCCAATTTGTCGGAATTGCTCAAGAAATTCGATTTGTGTATGAATTGATTCTATCCCAATCATAATTGCCTTAAAGGGGCTCTACAGTTTGTTTTAACTGATGATTTATGCTCTGGATAGATCATCAGCATCTGATCGGCGGGGGTCCGACACCCGGGACCCCCGCCAATCAGCTGTTTGAGAAGGCAGCAGTGCTCCAGCAGCACCGCGGCCTTCTCACTGTTTACCGCTGGCCCAGTGACGTCACGACTAGTATCAACTGGCTTGGGTGGGGCTAAGTTCTGTTCACTTGAATGGAGCTTAGCCGCGCCCAGGCCAGTTGATACTAATCGTGACAGCGGTAAACAGTGAGAAGGCCGCGGTACTGCTGAAGCGCCGCTGCCTTCTCAAACAGCTGATCAGCGGGGGTACCAGGTGTCGGACCCCCGCCGATCAGATGCTGATGATCTATCCAGAGGATAGATCATTAGTTAAAACGAACCCCTTTAAATGCCTGAAAGAACTCTCTCTCTGTCTCTCTCTCCTTTTTTGGAATGTCAAATCTTGACTCAGAGGGAGCCACTTCCAATAGGTGGCGCTGGCGAGATGGTTCTCTTTCTTTGGGAGATACCTCTTTGATATTTATTTTCCATGGAGCATTGGCAATAAGTCTCCATACGGGACTGGTCTCTTTAAAGGGGTTGACCGGATTCAGATCTGAACCCGGACATACCCAAAATTTCACCCAGGCAGCCCCCCTGATGTTGGCAGGCTAGGGCAGCGCTAAAGCCCGCCCATCAGTGCTTGTGAGGTCACCGGGCTCAATGCTGGGCGGAAGCCCTATGGAGAGCCCGGTACGTCACCGGAACTCCAGAAAATGCCTTTGCCCTGCGCGATTTAGCACAGGTCAAATTAGAGCATCAGAGCATAAACTGCTCCGATTCTCAAGTCAGGGCGGCTGCCTGGGTGAAAATGGGGATATGTCCGGGTACAGCTCTGAACCTGGACAACCCCTTTAAGGAGATTCAGCACCCTGCCTAAGCCCCTCTTCTGGAAAAATTATACCCAAATGAATATGAAGAAACTCTGAAAATAAGGTTGAATTTCAATAGTAACAAATTGATTTGCTTTTAGTCCTTAAAATAAAACTGTTGTGAAAATCATAGTAATGAAATTCAGGTTGCTTATCCTTTGTAGCAACTAGACCGATTTTGGGGAAATTAGAACTTTCAGTTCAAAAACAGAAATAGACAAATAAATATGTCACAAATATATATTGGAAATGAAAAGCGATACAGCAATTAATGTGCGGTTCCTTCGCCATACACAGTTATTGTAAGGAACCAGAAGCATTCTTGAGCATGTTTGATGAAATGAAACAATCATAAATGTGGCCACCCCTCTCCCATTGAATTGAATTCAATTTTTTTTTTAACAAAAGACTTGCCTTCAAAATTAATAACGCCTGAAAACCGACTTCATAGTAATTGCCTTTGCTCTGCGTTGAAAAGATTTCCAAGGTCATTCTTTTGATTAGCTTGAAATGTGAAGTTTTGTGTTTATACAGTTACTGAAAACTTTTCTCTATTATTTCCACAAAATGCGATTAGAGAAGATGCTTGCCTCCTCAAACTACCACTTAGACTAGATTGCATCCTTTCATTTTACAAGATCGGTGTAATTATAAAACACTTGAGCAAATGTAAGGGTACTTCCACACTTGCGTTGTGAGTATCCGGCAGGCAGTTCCGGCGACGGAACTGCCTGCCGGATTCGGAAATTCGTATGCAAACGGATATCATTTGTATATATGCAAACGGATATCATTTGTAGACGAATCCAGATGCGGATCCGTCTGACAAATGCATTGAAATACCGGATCCATCTCTCCGGTGTCATCTGGAAAAACAGATCCGGTATTTATTATTTTCACATTTTTAAAGTGCATGTGCAGACCGGAAGACCGGTTCCATCAATGCGGCAATTTTAATGCCGGATCCAGCACTAATAAATTTCAATGGAAATTAATGCTGTATTTTCTCAGGCCAAATACTGCATTCACAATGCATTAGGATTAAACTGATCAGTTTTTTTCCGATATTGAGCCCCTAGGACTGAACTTAATACCAGAAAACAATAACGCTAGTGTGAAAGTACCCTAACCTTGCGTTCATTTGTTAAAAAGCTGCAGAGAGTTGTTACTTAGCACAAACCTATTATTAGCGGTGCATTCAGGGACTTCGTGTCTTCATTAGAGCTCTACACCTAAAGTTCAAAATAAAGTTACTTGGAAGAAACAAAAGAATGGAGGTCATCCATCAAGTTGTGAGCAGCAATCAATACTTAATCAATAGACGCTCGATAGGAAAGTAGGCTTTCACTAACTTTACTTTCTAGCGTTATATCATTTGGTTAAGTGTTTTTGGGCTTTCAGTTCCTATCAAGACGTAATCAATAAACTAATTCTCACAAGTAGAATTTAATTTTGTTTTAAACCTTTGGCTGTGACTTGGCTAAAAGGCTTTAAAGAGCCTGTCAGCACGACCAACCCTCTTAAACCATGCAACCTGGCCTGATAGGTTTGATTATGCTGATTAAAATCATATCTTTCTTAGATACAGTAGATATGATACAGTTGGCCTTGGGACCTCTTCCTCCTCCTACCACCTCCCCTTCTCCAGAATGAGTGGGGATCTGCACAAACCACTCAGCTTTATGGCACTTTGATGGTCAAATACATATAGCTCTAGCAGGCATTAAAGTAATTTCCGGCACGTTAACACACAAGCTTATAGTGTTGGCTTAGTTTAACAATGTGTAAAGCTTCTAATGCTTAAAGTTGGTATCACTTTTAAACTTTCGGGATAACTCGTTAACCCACTGATGCTGGCGCTTGCTACATCTGTAATCCTTGTCATTTTGGTGGATAAGGCCATAAATAGGGTAAAGCGAATCGAATCCAACAAAGTGGAATTCAATCCAAATTTCAGGATAAATTTCATTCGCGGCAAAGCAGAATTTCCTCGTGCTTTGTGGTAGCGAATCAATTTAACCTGAAATAGTGTAGAAAAATAAAATAAAAACTTACCTCCTCCATTTGCTCTCAATTGTCCGGCTGTCGACATCTTGATTGAAGATCTCGAACAAAATACAGTGATAGATGACATATGAGGTCACCACTCCAGATGGCGTGACGACATCATCTCAAGCCGCGCAAGATTTTGCACTAGATCTTCAAGCAAGATGACGGCGGCCGGCCCATTGCGAGCAAATGAAGGTGGTGAGTTTGATTTATTTATTTTTTTCTGTTAATTTTACACAGTTTTTACTCTCAGATGCTGCAATCATGTATGAACGCAGCATCTGAGGGGTACAATGATGGGGAGTGGCGAAACTGCAGCTCCCTTTCACTGCATCCACTACTTACAAAAAAATGCCCTTCGTGATGAAGTAATTAAAGGGTTTCTACCACCTCATTTTGACCTAATTAGCTCTCAGACACTAGCGATCTGCTAGTGTCTGCTCTACCTAACAATGCTATTCTCAGACCTGTGTGTGGATCCGTTTCACAAAAAAACGAACTTTTATTAATATGCTAATGAGCCTCTAGGTGCTATGGGGGCGTCTTTTCAGCACCTAGAGGCTCGGTCTACTCACATTGTATGCCGCCCCGCTCGTCCGTTAAGCCCGCCCATCTCCTCTTGAATGCCATCCTCCATCTGAGCCAGTGGACGAATTCTCGCGCCTGTATTCGGCGCGGGCGCAGTGAATGTCTGACCGCTCCCTGCACAGACATCTCCACTGCACCTGCGCCGATGACCGAGATGTCTGTGCAGGCAGCGGTCAGACATTCACTGCTCCTGCGCCGAATACAGACGTGCAAGGCGATGGCGCGAGAATTTGTCCGCTGGCTCAGATGGAGGATGGCATTCAAGAGGAGATGGGCGGGCTTAACGGACGAGTGGGGCGGCATACAATGTGAGTAGACCGAGCCTCTACGTGCTGAAAAGACGCCCCCATAGCACCTAGAGGCTCATTAGCATATTAATAAAAGTTTGTTTTTTAGTGAAACGGATCCACACACAGGTCTGAGAATAGCAGTGTTAGGTAGATCAGACACTAGCAGATCGCTAGTGTCTGAGAGCTAATTAGGTCAAAATGAGGTGGTAGAAACCCTTTAATCACAAAGCACATTTTTTTGTAAAATTTGCCGAAGCAGCCGAATCAAATTTTGAAGATATCTTTAGCCATAACCCTTACAGTCATTGAACCAACTCTCCCTCCCCTGTACCTGTATGGCGAGAACTGTCCTGTGGGCTTGACCAAGTTGCAATGTAACCTGTTGACTTACAACTACCACTGACTACCCCAGCAGTCTATGGAAGGGTGTGTAAGGCACTTTCTGTCATCCGTTCTGCAACAGTACTTTCTCTACACTCTGGGGCCCTTATAAGCCTAAAAGACCCAGCAAACATGCCCCAGCTGATTACATTCCCTGCATCTGTGAGGCCTGACTATGCTGTGTATGAATATTATAGAAACTTTGTGGCACTCTGCTTCTATTTGCTAGGAGTTGGGTTCCCACCCCATTGAACAATGAATAAACAACTTCAGCACAATACCGATATTATGAAGATTGATGATAATTATTTGATTGGCGGCTGTAGAAGTAATGAGATGTTTGGGCTTTTTCAAAATTTTGTTTAACCTTGCTTTATCAATTATGAAATGAAAAGTGGGATTCTTCTTGATGATATACCTACAGTTGAAACCAGAAGTTTACATACACTTTATAAAAAGACACATATGCATGTTTTTCTCAATATCTGACATGAAATCAGAATAAACCTTTCCTGTTTTTGGTCAATTAGGATTAACATAATTATTATTTGTCAAGTACCAGAATAATAAGAGAGAGAATGTTTTAAGGCATTTTTATTACGTTCTGCAATATCAAAAGTTTACATACACTAAGATTACTATGCCTTTAAACAATTCTGGACTCCCCATATAATGATGTCATGTGTTTGGAAGTTTCTGCTAGGTTTGTTGGAAACATCTGAGGCTACTTTCACACTAGCGTTCGGGGCTCCGCTTGTGAGTTCCGTTTGAAGGGGCTCACAAGCGGCCCCGAACGGATCCGTCCAGCCCTAATGCATTCTGAGTGGATGCGGATCCGCTCGGAATGCATCAGTCTGGCTCCGTTTGTCCTCCGCTCCGCTCAGCAGGCGGACACCTGAATGCAGCTTGCAGCGTTCAGGTGTCCGCCTGGCCGTGCAGAGGCAAACGGATGTGAAAGTAGCCTGAGTTAATTAGAGACACACCTGTGTATGCATTTAAATGCTTACCTGAAACACACTGCTTCTTTGTGTAGCATCATGGGAAATGAGAGAGAATTGTGGACTTGCACAAGTCTGGCTCAAACTTGGGTGCAATTTCAAGATACCTGAAGGTTCCTTGCTCATCTGTACAAACAATTATACACAAGTACAAACAAGATGGGAAAGTCCAGCCACCATACCGCTCAGGAAGGATACGGGTTCTGTGTCCCAGAGATGAACGTGCTTTCGTCTGACATGTGCATATCAACCCAAGAACAAAAGCAAAAGACCTTTTAAATGCCCCAGACGAAGCATCACGGCGAAACCCGGGTCGGGCTTTACAGAGATATTTTAATACGGTTTTTAGCTGTAATTTTTGTTTTTATTAAATATATTTTTATCTGACCCTTTGGTGCGTATTACATCTGCGATTCCTCTACTGAGATCTTTTTGAAAGCTGTGATTCGATGCCATCCAGGTGTAGAGGTATTCAATCTCTTGATTGATATTTGGGATTTCCTATACCGACGCCCCTGGACCTCCGCTTGTTTGATCTGCCCAGCTGTCTGTGAAGATTTTGTCAGGATCCTTTCATGCACTTTTCCAGTGAAGTTCTGTGAGTACAATCTGTTTGCAGGCGTGCACCTGTCTTTACATACTACACTATAGTTTTCTCCTTTCAGCAGAGCCCTATTGGAGACACCTTTTAGATCTCTACGTGCACTTACCTATCTGGAATCTTGTGAGTATATCCTATTCACATGGTGCGTCAGGTGTCTGAACTCGCTACACCATAGTGCGTTTTTCTTTATACCACAGGTTTCCATACCAGTGAAGGATTGTGAGGTTGGTTTGTGATCCCATTGGTTGAAGACTTTCAAAAGGGAACTTTTATCCACAAAAAAGATTTCTTTCCTGCAGCGCAATCCTCTCCTACATTTACTTTTAAATATGATGTCGGAAGCTGGTAAGATTGTGTCAATATCCACAGTGAAACGAGTACTGTATCAACATGAACTGAAAGGCCACTCTGCTAGGAAGAAGCCATTACTCCAAAAGAAACATAAAAAATCCAGATTAATGTTTGCAAATGCACACAGGAACAAAGAACTAAATTTTTGGAGACATGTCCTGTGGTCTGATGAAACTAAAATTAAACTTTTTTGCCATAATGACTATGGTTACGTTTAGAGGAAAATGGGAGAAGCTTGGAAGCCTAAGAACACCATCCCAACTGTGAAACACGGGGGTGGCAGCATCATGTTGTAGGGTTGTTTTGCTGCAGAATGGACTGGTGCACTTCACAAAATAGATGGCATCATGAGGAAAGAAGATTATGTGGAAATACTGAAGCAACATCTCAAGAGATCAGCCAGGAAATTAAAGCTTGGGCGGAAATGGGTCTTCCAAATGGACAATGACCCGAAGCATACTGCCAAACTGGTTACAAAGTGGCTTAAGGATAACAAAGTCAATGTTTTGGAGTGGCCATCACAAAGTCCTGATCTCAATCCTATTGAAAATTTATGGGCAAAGTGAAAAGGCAGGTGCGAGCAAGGCGACCAACAAACATGGCTCAGTTACACCAGCTTTGTCAGGAGGAATGGGCCCAAATTCCGACCAACTATTGTGAGAAGCTTGTGGAAGGATATCCAAAACGTTTGACCCAAGTCATACAGTTTAAGGGCAATGGTACCAAATATTAATGAAATGTATGTAAACTTTTGAGTTTGCAGAAAGTAATTAAAATGCCTTAAAAAATTCTCTCTCTCATTATTCTGGCATTTGGCAAATAATAATAATTATGGCAATCCTAACTGACCAAAAACAGGAAAGGTTTATTCGGATTTTCATGTCAGATATTGAGAAATACATGCACATGTGTCTTTTTATATAGTGTATGTAAACTTCTGGTTTCAACTGTAGTTATATCATCAAGAAGAATTTCACTTTTTATTTCATAATTGATAAAGCAAGGTTAAGCTAAATTTTGAAAATGGCCAAAACGTCACATGACTTCTACAGCCGCCTATCCAATAAATACCAGCAATCTTCATACTATCCATATTGTGCTTTAGTTGTCTATTCATTATGCTGTGTATGTAGAGTACTGAGAAAAACTTAATAATACAAGATGTTACATATGAGAATAACTCCTGGTAATATGTTTCCAGGCGATTGTTTGAGTTTAGTAAAAATTGGTCTTCAAAAGTGGTTGTCTGCTATGCAGAAGTTCTTTTTATATGATATCAGGTGATCATGGGGTGGAGGCACATTGTAGACAAGGGTTATATAAACCAGATAGCACCTTTGAAGGGGATATCCCATGATAAATGTAAGAAATGAAAATCAGATATCATATAGTACAATCGCTTTCTAACAAAGCTAGAACCAGCCCTGTACCTCATATGGATCCAGAGATCTCCCCATTCATTGCTCTAATTGCTCTACTAGATTTTCTTTAGGCTAGTAGTTCAGTGAGGTCTGTCCTTTCTGTTGCACCTCTCTCTTCCTATCACAGCTCAGGAGGAGTGTCCTTTCTTCTGCGGCTCTCTTCCTATCACCGCTCAGGAGAAGTTTCCTTTCTGCTGCAGTTCTCTTCCTTTACAACTAAGGAGCCATGTCCATTCTTCTACAGCTCTCTCCCTGTGACTGTCACAGCTACGACTGGTGACAGTTGGCGTATGGACTGAGCATGTGGGTCCACCTAAGCGATGTTATTTTAGTGAACATAGTAATAAGGAAAATTACAAACAGCATGTGGCACTATACAGAAACATTTTGTTGACTATATTAAATTTTTACTTAAATGCAGTTACAAAAATAGTCAGATCCAGATACAGGTTTGAAAAATGTAGAATATTTTTCATGAGGCAATTCATTTAAATATAAAATGAGCAATATTTCAGATATGTGTTATTCAGTTTTCAGCCAAAGCATCACTTAAAACATACCTAGATAAGTAGACAAACAAATATCAAACCAACCGCCTTTTTGCCTTTTCACTTCAGCCAAAAGAAGGTAATGCTGTCCAGGAACTGTCTCTTGAGTCTAAATTAAAATGACATCCTACAACATCTGAGTCCATCTTCCTAAACACAGCTGAGCAGGGCACATCTGAGGCATTACTAAGAAATGAAGTGTGAGCTGCGGGTTAGAAATGCCATTTAAAGCTCTGGAAAAACAGTTTGAAGATTCATTTAAGTAAGTGCCGGGCCAAATGTTTGCAAAAATCAATCAAAGTTCTAGGCAATTCAAAGAGATGACATGATGGAGAAATGTGTTTATAGCTTTGAAGGCTCTTAATTGCCAACTTAAAGATCTGTATTCTGACATATAAAATAGTGAGTTTGCCACATATGCCTTGTCAAGACTTGTCAAGAGGTTGTTTCTGGAAAAATAAAGTAATCTTGTCTTAATGCCCCAAGCTACTTCACTTTATAAAAAAATAAAAAAATAAAATCAGACATTGACGTTAAACTGGAAGTTGTTGAAGTAGATGAGAGTGAAATAATGAGAGTATTCTGCTTTGTTTTTTATTGATTTTAAATACATTCTACTAATGGAGGACATGTAAGAAATAAGCAGACTGCCGCAGTAAAAGGATTCATCAGAAGTACTATCCTCTAAAGAGTTTTATGATATTAAATACACGGCTGCTTTCTTTCAGAATCAATTCTACTCTTGCTCATGGACTGCTTCTAGAATTCCTATTCACGGGGATGTGCCAAAATAGCAAATACAGCCAATATTAGAATAAAAATGTAGCCAAGGGAATAAAGAAAGTAAAGTAAAAAAAAATAAAAAATCACGTTAAAAGACAAAAATCAATTAAAACAAAAAAACACAAATATGTACTTTTTCAATACAATCCAAAACATAAAATACAGTCATTGACAAAATAAAATAACAAACCCAAATAGAAACTTGGCATGCAGTTATGTCTTAGGCACATATGTAAATGATTACCGCTGAGGTCTGATTAGACCTTGGATCTTGCCAGAAGAGGATGTAAAAGTGCTTCCCTCGCTACCCGATTAAAAGGCTCTCAAAGGCTAATTATTGGTGAGAGATTGTTGACTGCTAGACATGCCTCTCTGACACAATTAAAGGCATTTTGACCAGTTAAAAGACTTTGAGTGGGGGCACATCACTGAACTGAGAGAAGCAGGATGGCCGTTTTGATGAATTGCCCGCCATCTAGGCCATTCTTTCCTACCTGTTAAGAGGAGTTGGGGAGCAGTGGTTACATGCGAGCACACAGACGGAGAACAGGCTCTAGACAGACCATCAGCAGAGAAAATTGTTTGATCCGAACAAGCACAAGCATTAGCAGCTCCAATAGTTTCCCTGTCCACCTTCCAGGCACAAGTGCCACCTTCATTATACACCCCTGTCTCTGACCGGACCATTTCCATGCGCTTAGAAGAAATAAATTTGGTCTCAGCACCCATTGCGTGTCCTGTCATTGACAGCTAGCTACCATAACTTACATTTGCAGTGGTATCATGACTGTGAAACCTGGACTGCTACGGACTGGAACTGTATAGAATTTAGCGACAAATCAAGGTTCTATTTGAAATCCGATGATGGTCGGGTTTGAGTATGGAGGCCTGGTGGTAAATGCTTAAATCCTGCATTTTCTGCTGGTGTGATGATGTGGGAGCCATCACATACGACAGTTACCTCTAGGATTGATACAAGGGAAACTAACAGCTCAGTGATATGCGCAGGACATCCTGTGGCCACTTGTTTTGCCTCTTATGGCAGGCTTATAAGTGGCATTTTTCAGCAGGTTAATGCTCACCCACACGCAAAATGTCTGATTCTGTCTTCGCCAGATCGCAGTACTTCCATGGTCTGCCTGGTCTCCAAATTCATTGCAATCAAGCTTTTAAGGGACCAGTTAAGACGCCAGTTTCGGAAACCTATGAGTGTGCAGGATCTACAGGTCCAGCAGCACCATATCTGGGCAAATGTGCTACAGAATACTGTACAGAACCTGCATGCCTTTATGCCCAGCCGTATCTTATCATGTACCCAGGCTAAAAGTGGTATATCATCTTGTATCCAGGCTGAAGATGGCCCAAAAGGGTCCTAGAGCCTATGTTCAATTGTATAGTTTTTCCCAATAAACATCCTTAGGCTCTAATATTTTAATCATTTCCATATATTATCACTACATCCACAAACAGAAATTTTAATTCAATTCCAACAACTCCTCCTTTGTGCATTGTGTGAGTGTAGATGAATTGCATAGTCTTTCTTTGCCATGAAAATTAACTTAATCCCCAAAAAACCTTTCCACTGCATTTCATTGCTGTCATTAAAGGACCTGCTGAGATCATTTCAGTAATCGTCTTGTTAACTCAGGTGAGAATGTTGACGAGCACAAGGCTGGAGATCATTATGTCAGGCTGATTGGGTTAAAATGGCAGACTTGACATGTTAAAAGGAGGGTGATGCTTGAAATCATTGTTCTTCCATTGTTAACCATGATGACCTGCAAAGAAACGCGTGCAGCCATCATTGCATTGCATAAAAATGGCTTCACAGGCAAGTATATTGTGGCTACTAAGATTGCACCTCAATCAACAATTTATAGGATCATCAAGAACTTCAAGGAAAGAGGTTCATTTCTTGTTAAGAAGGCTTCAGGGCGTCCAAGAAAGTCCAGCAAGCGCCAGGATCGTCTCCTAAAGAGGATTCAGCTGCGGGATCGGAGTGCCACCAGTGCAGAGCTTGCTCAGGAATGGCAGCAGGCAGGTGTTAGCACATCTGCGCGCACAGTGAGGCGAAGATATTTGGAAGATGGCCTGGTGTCAAGAAGGGCAGCAAAGAAGCCACTTCTCTCCAAAAAAAACATCAGGGACAGATTGATCTTCTGCAGAAAGTATGGTGAATGGACTGCTGAGGAATGGGGCAAAGTCATATTCTCCGATGAAGCCTCTTTCCGATTGTTTGGGGCATCTGGAAAAAGGCTTGTCCGGAGAAGAAAAGGTGAGCGCTACCATCAGTCCCGTGTCATGCCAACAGTAAATCATCCTGAGACTATTCATGTGTGGGGTTGCTTCTCATCCAAGGGAGTGGGCTCACTCACAATTTTGCCCAAAAACACAGCCATGAATAAAGAATGGTACCAAAACACCCTCCAACAGCAACTTCTTCCAACAATCCAACAACAGTTTGGTGAAGAACAATGACTTTTCCAGCACGATGGAGCACCGTGCCATAAGGCAAAAGTGATAACTAAGTGGCTCGGGGACCAAAACGTTGACATTTTGGGTCCATGGCCTGGAAACTCCCCAGATCTTAATCCCATTGAGAACTTGTGGTCAATCCTCAAGAGGCGGGTGGACAAACAAAAACCCACTAATTCTGACAAACTCCAAGAAGTGATTATGAAAGAATGGGTTGCTATCAGTCAGGAATTGGCCCAGAAGTTGATTGAGAGCATGCCCAGTCGAATTGCAGAGGTCCTGAAAAAGAAGGGCCAACACTGCAAATACTGACTCTTTGCATAAATGTCATGTAATTGTCGATAAAAGCCTTTGAAACGTATGAAGTGCGTGTAATTATATTTCACTACATCACAGAAACAACTGAAACAAAGATCTAAAAGCAGTTTAGCAGCAAACTTTCTGAAAACTAATATTTGTGTCATTCTCAAAACTTTTGGACACGACTGTACACATATGGGGCATAGTCCAGAACAACCTGCCCAATACATTTACTGCATAATTTATAATGATCAGTGTAGAGGAGATGAGCGAATCATCCAAAATTCGATTCCGTTTCAGTTCAGCCTAATCGATCATCCAATTCAATTCAGGTTCATATCAGTTCTATCTGAACTGAAAGCGTACCAAATGGCCTGATAATTTGTGCATTGCAGTTTGAGGTACCGTATCCTAAGACCTCCTAGGTTTGAATGCAACTCAAATTTTTAGGTTGAATTCCATTAGTTGACAAGTTTTTTCTAAAGTTTTGACAAAATAAAACTCAAAAAGGATGTTCAGCTTTCAAACTTTTGGATAGCCCCCCCCCCATTTGTGGAGGGACATACTTACTTGTTTCCCACTGGTTCTGTCTTTTTTTGGCTAACCATGCTCTGGTGCCCTGCTTGTCAACTTTAGGAATGCTCATGTGTACTGGAGTCAATGACTGGCTGCAGTGTGACATGTCCTCCAAGCCGCATGTCACTGGGTCACACTCCGCTTGAGGGTTATGTACCCAAGAGGGTTTAAAAGCTCAACAACCCCTTTAAATGGTCACTAACATTTCTTTTATTAAGTCTTCTTCTCTTTACATATTCCCACAATTTATCATTCTCTAATATATTTGTATAATCAATAATGTCTTCTCAAGTAATAAACTGACCATGTAATATCTTATTGCTCTGACAATCTTCTGCCTATTCCACTGCTCCAATTAGTGATCCAAGCGCAAAGGCTCTACTTCAGAAGCTGTGACTGTTCACGTGCCACTATTCAGGTGCATTAGTGATCCAAGCGCAAAGGCTCTACTTCAGAAGCTGTGACTGTTCACGTGCCACTATTCAGGTGCATGAACAGTCAGTCACTGCCTCAGTAGTGAAAGCAGAGACTCTGTGCTTGTTCCAACACTCAGAGCAGCAGCACAAGCTTAAAGAGGTTCTGCAGTTCTTTTAAACTGATGATCTATCCTCTGGATAGATCATCAGCATCTGATTGGCAGAGGTCCGGCACCCGGGTCCCCTGCCGATCAGCTGTTTGAGAAGGCAGAGGCGCTGGCAGTGGCCAGGCCCCCTCGCTAATGTGATCTAATCTTACTGTCTCCTGACCTGTCTGGGATTCAAACCCACAACCTCCATGTACCATGTATCAGAGGCAAACCATTTACCCACACAGCCATAAGGGCTGCATTGCTACTGATTGAAAAAATATGAGACTTCTACTGTTATAGCTGGCTAAGTGTACATCTATACACATGACAGCTGCCCCAACACACCCAGCACTGCTATATCTGTATATACAGATAAGGGATGAGAGTGGATCTCTTTACGGACCCTTGGTGTTGACACACTTTAAATAAGTGTGTGCCCAAAGAGTATATAGAATCACGTGTTAAAATAAATGATATCATATAGAGATTGTATCATATAAAATCACATATAAGTATAAAAAAGATATATATAAAAAATATATATAAAAAATTATATATATTAAAGATGACTCACTTCACCCAGGAGAGTAATGTGGGATAAAGCTCAAGACACCCACACCACACCTCCTGCGCCTGGGTCGCCCGTAGAGATGTCAGATTCGGATCAAAACACACTCAGGAGTCTTGTCCTTTTTCTTTCTCTTTATTCCAAAGCCAGGCTGGTTAGTGAGGAGGAGGAGGAGGAGAAGGTGGGGAGCCTGCTTCTTATCACACAGCCTGCTGGAAAGGTTATTTGACTTCCCACCAGATGTTATAGAACCCTAATGGGCCAGGAGGATAGCCTTATTTAACACCGATGAAGGGGACCCATACAGAGGCCCCGAAACGCGTTGAGCCGTCCACTCCCCCCACCCTGGCTTTGGAATAAAAAGAAAGAAAAAGGACAAGACTCCTGAGTGTGTTTTGATCCGAATCTGACATCTCTACGGGCGACCCAGGCGCAGGAGGTGTGGTGTGGGTGTCTTGAGCTTTATCCCACATTACCCTCCTGGGTGAAGTGAGTCATCCTTAATATATATAATTTTTTATATATATTTTTTATATATATCTTTTTTATACTTATATGTGGTCATATGTGATTTTATATGATACAATCTCTATATGATATTATTTATTTTAACACGTGATTCTATATACTCTTTGGGCACACACTTATTTAAAGTGTGTCAACACCAAGGGTCCGTAAAGAGATCCACTCTTATCCCTTATCTGTATCTAAGGGTCTTTGGCGCCATCCACCTGGTCTTTTTTAGCGTTCTCACGCACAACCACTTCTCTTCCAAACCACCTACCCTGTGTCCATCAGCGTTAGGTGGTGACCAGTGGCAGCCGGCCCACCTATATCTATTAGACCTCTATTCCTATCTCTGCCCTCCTTTGGCGCCCTGCAAAAGTTTTTCTCGGACCCTCAAATAGAAGGTCTGGTGATTAACCCTCTTTTTTCTTCTTCCGCTCTGACTTATATCTGTATATGACAGCTGTCCTAGCACACTCAGCTTTGCTATATCTCTATATATTATAGCTGCCCCAGCATACCCAGCTCTGCTACATCTAATACACATGACAGCTGCACCAGCACACTTAGCTCTACTATATCTCTATATATGACAGCTGCCCCAGCAAACCCAGCTCTGCTACATCTATACACATGACAGCTGCCCAAACACACCCAGCACTGCTACATCAATACACATGACATCTGCCCCAGCATACTCAGCTTTGCTATATCTCTATATACACTGCGTGCAGAATTATTAGGCAAATGAGTATTTTGACCACATCATCCTCTTTATGCATGTTGTTTTACTCCAAGCTGTATAGGCTCGAAAGCCTACTACCAATTAAGCATATTAGGTGATGTGCATCTCTGTAATGAGAAGGGGTGTGGTCTAATGACATCAACACCCTATATCAGGTGTGCATAATTATTAGGCAACTTCCTTTCCTTTGGCAAAATGGGTCAAAAGAAGGACTTGACAGGCTCAGAAAAGTCAAAAATAGTGAGATATCTTGCAGAGGGATGCAGCACTCTTAAAATTGCAAAGCTTCTGAAGCGTGATCATCGAACAATCAAGCGTTTCATTCAAAATAGTCAACAGGGTCGCAAGAAGCGTGTGGAAAAACCAAGGCGCAAAATAACTGCCCATGAACTGAGAAAAGTCAAGCGTGCAGCTGCCAAGATGCCACTTGCCACCAGTTTGGCCATATTTCAGAGCTGCAACATCACTGGAGTGCCCAAAAGCACAAGGTGTGCAATACTCAGAGACATGGCCAAGGTAAGAAAGGCTGAAAGAAGACCACCACTGAACAAGACACACAAGCTGAAACGTCAAGACTGGGCCAAGAAATATCTCAAGACTGATTTTTCTAAGGTTTTATGGACTGATGAAATGAGAGTGAGTCTTGATGGGCCAGATGGATGGGCCCGTGGCTGGATTGGTAAAGGGCAGAGAGCTCCAGTCCCACTCAGACGCCAGCAAGGTGGAGGTGGAGTACTGGTTTGGGCTGGTATCATCAAAGATGAGCTTGTGGGGCCTTTTCGGGTTGAGGATGGAGTCAAGCTCAACTCCCAGTCCTACTGCCAGTTTCTGGAAGACACCTTCTTCAAGCAGTGGTACAGGAAGAAGTCTGCATCCTTCAAGAAAAACATGATTTTCATGCAGGACAATGCTCCATCACACGCGTCCAAGTACTCCACAGCGTGGCTGGCAAGAAAGGGTATAAAAGAAGAAAATCTAATGACATGGCCTCCTTGTTCACCTGATCTGAACCCCATTGAGAACCTGTGGTCCATCATCAAATGTGAGATTTACAAGGAGGGAAAACAGTACACCTCTCTGAACAGTGTCTGGGAGGCTGTGGTTGCTGCTGCACGCAATGTTGATGGTGAACAGATCAAAACACTGACAGAATCCATGGATGGCAGGCTTTTGAGTGTCCTTGCAAAGAAAGGTGGCTATATTGGTCACTGATTTGTTTTTGTTTTGTTTTTGAATGTCAGAAATGTATATTTGTGAAACGTTGAGATGTTATATTGGTTTCACTGGTAAAAATAAATAATTGAAATGGGTATATATTTGTTTTTTGTTAAGTTGCCTAATAATTATGCACATTAATAGTCACCTGCACACACAGATATCCCCCTAAAATAGCTAAAACTAAAAACAAACTAAAAACTACTTCCAAAAATATTCAGCTTTGATATTAATGAGTTTTTTGGGTTCATTGAGAACATGGTTGTTGTTCAATAATAAAATTAATCCTCAAAAATACAACTTGCCTAATAATTCTGCCCTCCCTGTATCTATCTACTGTATAGCAATACTTAGAAATATATAGATGTAGCAGTGCTGGGTGTGCTGAGGCAGCTGTCATATATAGAGATATAGTATAGCTGAGTGTGCTAGTGCTGTTGTCATGTGTATTAGATGTAGCAGGGCTGGGTGTGCTGGGGCAGCTATCATATATAGAGATATAGAAGAGCTGAGTGTGCTAGGACAGCTGTCATATAGAGATATAGCAGTGCTGCGTGTGTTGGGGCAGCTGTCATGTGTATAGATGTACACTTAGCCTGCTATAACAGTAGAAGTCTCATATTTTTTCAGTCAGCAGCAAGGCAGATCTTATGGCTGTGTGGTTAGCTGCTTTGCCTCTGATACTGAAGGTCGTGGGTTTGAATCCCAGCAGAAACTTTTCTGAAATACAAGCACTGACTCCATATATGGACATACAGGGCGGGACACAGGAAGAGGCTGACATGGAGGTAACTTGGTAAGTATAAGTGTTTAATATATTTTTTTAATACCCGACTGTAACTGCCATGGGGGGAGCGGGAGGCACTTGATACTGGCACATGGGGGGAGGGGTGTTGGCACCTGATACTGGCACATGGGGGGGAGAGAGGCACCTGATACTGGCACATGGGGGGGAGAGGGGTTGGCTGGCACCTGATACAGGCCCATGGGGGGGGGGGGAGGCACCTAATACTGGCACATGGGAGGGAGAGGGGTTGGCTGGCACCTGATACTGGCACATGGGGGAGGGGAGGCACTTGATACTGGCACTTTTTTTTGGGGGGGGGGGAGATGGCACTATGATACTGGGATATGGGGGGGGAAGAGAGGCACTTGATACTGGCACGTGGGAGGGGGGTTTGGCACTTGATACTGGAACATGGGTGGGTTTGGCACTATGATACTGGCACATGGGGGGGAGAGGCACCTGATACTGGCACATGGGGGGAGGGGTTGGCTGGCACCTGATACTGGCTCGTGGGAGGGGGGGTTTGGCACTTGATACTGGCACGTGGGAGGGGGGGTTGGCACTTGATACTGGCACATGGGTGGGTTTGGCACTATGATACTGGCACATGGGGGGGGAGAGGCACTTGATACTGCCACTTTTTTTGGTGGGGAGATGGCACTATGATACTGGGACATCGGGGGGGGGAGAGAGAGGCACTTCATACTGGCACATGGGGGGGTTTGGCACTATGATACTGGCACATGGGGGGTGGGAAGGAGAGAGGCACTTGATACTGGCACATGGGGGGGAGATGGCACTATGATACTGGGACATGTGGGGGGAGGAGAGGCACTTGATACTGGCACATGATGGGGGGGGCATCTATGGGGACACTTACTGACACATTATTGGGGGGCATTATGGGGGACACTAGGCCGGCAGCCTATCAGAGGCTGGACACTGAGGGGCATCTACTGGGGCACTATATATGGGGCATTTTATACTGGTACATTATAGGGGCACTAGCAGGAAGGGGGGACAGGAGCACTATGGGGGAATTTACTGGGGGCACTATATAGGGGTATTTTATACTGGGACATTATGGGGGCACTATGGGGACATTAGCTCAACTGGGGGCATTACAAGGGGGTATTTTTGCACTGTCACATTATAAGGAGAATTATTTCTACTGGGGAGGCATTATGGTGGGCTTTATTACTCCCCCATGGTATGACCCCCTAGTAGCAGCACCAGCCTCTCCCTGCTCTGCTATCCCTCTGCCCCTTCTCCAAATCCTTATTATGAAATCTTTCTCATTAGGATAAAGCACAACATCAGCTCCGCCGAGCCCCCGGCCAAAGTGTTGAAGTGGTGTCCGAGATCCCCAAGGGCCAAGCCAAGTAATTGTAAGTTTTCATATGAAATATGTTTATGTTATACACATATAGCCTACACTGTGCCACACAATATACAGTATACCTCTACACTGTGCCTCACAATATACAGTATACCGCTACACTGTGCCAAAGGAGTGGGGTTTACACAGGAGGAGGGAGGTGCGAAGCGCGCTGGGGGGGCCCTTACAAATATTTGCTGTGGGGCCCAGTCACTTCTAGTTACGCCCCTGCTAATCGGCAGGGGTCCCGGGTGTCGGACCCCCGCCGATCAGATGCTGATGATCTATCCTTGCCCTGACATATATTCCCTACTAGATATGAGCAAATATATTCTTATGAATTGATTCATTTATCAAACATACAACCCCCCTGATTGAAAGGACTTGGTGAGTAGTGGCACAAGCGCAGAAGCTCTGCTGCTGCTACTAGAGCAGCAACTATGCATGTGCCATTACTCTTTTGGGTAGCAGCACATGTGTAAGGTTGTTGGGGCTGGGTGAGATGTCCAGCCCTGTCACTCAAACAGGGGAGGGCTCTTGAGCAATGGGGACAACCCCCTGTTGCTCAACAACTCTGTTTAATGAAAGAATCAAATCAATTCAATTTACCCATCTCTCTTCCTGACCCTTCTAGCAGACCCATATCGTACCTCTGATTTTATACACAGGCTAACAGAGGCATGCTCTATTGGATGTGCCTTATGGAGATACTGCCCAGTAGAAGCATTGATCCCAGGTTAGAATAAGGAGCATAAAGCATGGCACATAGAGTGCCTAAAACTCTGTAATGTCAGATCATAGGGTCTCTAGTTGAGGTTATACAGGCCTCATGCAATGGCAGGCATTTCAGAACACTTGCAAATAGAGATGACTGAATCTATTCCAAGCAAATTAAACCTGCATTTTGTAAACATTTGAGCTGGATCTAATTACAAATCCAAACTTTTCAGGAGAACTTTAGAGAGAGAAAGGGAAAATATTGTAGAAATCAAAAGAACAATTATGAGAGACAAGATAGAAAAAAATATGAGTCCCAGGAGAGCTCAAAATGTCATACATGATTTTTCAGGCCAATTGGAGCACCTTTCATTTTGCTGAATCAAACCTGAATCCAATTTTGAGCCATTCGCTTATCTGTAATTGTAACATGCCGCCAAACAGGGCGAATCGTGTCCAAGACTTATAGGAATGCCAAGTGGTGTGGTGCGGCCCCAATAGTTTTCTCTTTGTGTGTCACGGTGCTCCTACCTGGATACCGTCGCTCCCTAGGGTTTGGCTCCGAAGCAATAAATGGGATAAGTAATGGTGAAGGTGGAGAATAAGTTGAGTCCAGACTTTACTTGCATCAACATGTATTCAGCAGGTTTTGGCATAAACTGGCAGGCAAACTTGAGTACTCTGCTTTCTCTCTCTGTTGTGCCAAACTCGGCTCTATTCTGGCAGCTGGACTTTCATTCTGTTCTATATCTGTGGAGTGGGGTGTCTTTGGCTGTTGACCCCCTCGTAATACTCTGTAGGTAAATCTGCAATGAGTCAAGGGCCTCTATGAGCTGCTTCCCTTTGGAGACTTCTGCTGCAAGAGGGGGAAATTTCCTCTCGTTGTTACATCTTGGCACATATTTTCAGATTCACTGTCTAGACTAGACTAGACTAGAATAAACTAGAACTGCAGCCCTTCTTTTTGGTAGCCTACATCTTCCAAAAAGGGGGAGGATGGAATGGTAGGTTCCATTCTATCTAAAGATCTCTCTGCCATATATCTGCTGCCACATCACATGTGGCAGATTATGATTACAGAAAATTTCTTTGACTAAAAATTTGCATTTCAACTGTGTTTTAGGGTACTTTCACACTAGCGTTAAAAGAATCCGGCAGGTAGTTCCGTTGCCGACACTGCCTGCCGGACCCGGAAATCCACATGCAAACAGATACCATTTGTTTCCGGATCCGTCTGACAAATGGATTGAAATATCGGATCCGTCTCTCCGGTGTCATCCGGAAAAGTGGATTCAGTATTTATTTGTTTCACATTTTTAAAGGTCTGCGCATGAGCAGACCGGAAAACCGGTTCCGTCAATGTGGAAATTTCTTGAACACTTGGTGCCGGAACCGGCATTAATACATTTCAATGGAAATTAATGCTGGATCCGGTATTCCGGCAAGTGTTCCAGAATTTTGGCCTGAGAAAATACGGCAGCATGATGCCGTATTTTCTCCGGCCAAATATTGTAAAAGGGATGGAACGGAAGACATCCTGATGCATACTGAACATATTGCTTTCTATTCAGAATGCATTAGGATAAAACTGATGCGTTTTTCCCCGGTATTGAGCCCCTATAATGGAACTCAATACCGGAAAACTTTGACGCTAGTGTGAAAGTACCCTTAAATAGGGAGAGATTTTGGATGCCTTCACACGCTGCAAATTTTGTTGCAGAAATATCTGCAACTAAAAATACGTTTCGTTCACCTGAGTGGGGTTCTTTTGGCTCATGAGTTTCTGTATGCCCTTTTCAGATTAATGAAACAGATTTTTAGTCGTAGAAATTTTCTACAACAAAATCTGCCACTTGTAAAGACATCCTTGTTCAGCTCAAGCTTCTTTTCCATTAACACATGGCATATGTACTACTTCATTGAAAGGATAGTGTGGCACTGGATCTAATTGTGGTTCTCAGTTCCTCCCAACTGTATAAATATTAACACACATCTTCAGGTAATCCAAACACATTTTCATTTTCATTGAAATTTCTATGGATATTTTTGTGGTCTTATCTTCTGCTGATTTCTTGAACTCTGATTGTGTAACTTTACTCAGATGGTACATTGTGTTTTAAGGGTATTTTTTTTTTTAACTCTTTTATTATTACAAATAAAAAGTTCCATAAACAGTTTTACAATATAAGAGTCAGTACAACAATTTGTATGTCACGAGGGTGTCACGACCTATCGCTGACCCTGTTGTGCCTGGGGTCAGAAGGTCGCAGCGGGTTCAGGTGAAATGGGGCGCTGGGGTGAAAAACAATAAGGGCCCCCCCCACACGACACTTGCTGACTTTAACGTCCCCCTTCATCACTACAGAAATACAGCGCCCCATACCTCTTACATCCAGTGACGTCTCCTTTAATGTAGATATTCTCTGTCCTCGTCTTCTCCTTTCAGACCAGGCCACCATTTTGTCGCCATTTTCCATCTCTGCAGTTTGACAACAACAAAAAATCTTAGTTTACTACTTTTCCATCATCTTCTCATCTTCTGGACAAATCATCCTACTACCCCCAATACTGTCCCGCTGTGCTCCCCAATACTATACTGCAGAAAAAAATAATACCCCTGATAATACTAGTACCACACAGAGCCCCCCATATAAAATACACCTTCTTTGTGGCCTCAGTAGAAGCGCTCATAGTGCCCCATAATAATGTGCCAGTATCAAGTGCCTCTCCATGCCCCCCATGTGCCAGTAACAAGTGCCAAACCCCCCCATGTGCCAGTAACAAGTGCCTCTCTTCCCCCCATGTGCCAGTATCAAGTGCCTCCCCCCATGTGCCAGTATCAAGTGACAAACCCCCCCATGTGCCAGTATCAAGTGCCAACCCCCCCATGTGCCAGTATCAAGTGCCAACCCCCCATGTGCTAGTATCAAGTGCCAACCCCCCATGTGCCAGTATCAAGTGCCAACTTCCCCATGTGCCAGTATCAAGTGCCAACCCCCCCATGTGTCAGTATCAAGTGCCAACCCCCCATGTGCCAGTATCAAGTGCCAACCCCCCCATGTGCCAGTATCAAGTGCCAAACCCCCCACACCCCCATGTGCCAGTATCAAGTGCCTCCCGCTCCCCCCATGTGCCAGTATCAAGTGCCAAACCCCCCATGGCACATTTCTCCCCCTCCATGGGCCAGTGGCAGCAGCACATCTTTCCTCCCCCCCCCCCAAATGCACATTTCACCAGTCCAAACAGAACCAGGGCAGCCCCATGGCACATTTCTCCAGCAGTGCCAACACATGCACAGACATCTCTCTCATGACTCCCCCCCCCCCCCCCAATGCACATTTCTCCAGTCCAAACAGAACCAGGGTGGGCTAGTACACTGGCTGGCACTACTGGGACGGGTGAGATGGTGGGAATGGCATCCAGTAAGCTGTTATAATCAACCAACCTACTTACCAGTAACTGTTGTACTTTAATAAGTTGGAACATGACTGCCTGTCTCAGAAGAGTCTTCTGTGTGTGGGCGGCGGACCGCGGGCCTTCCCTGGCAGAGTCTGTAGGCTGTGGCTGGCTGGCACTGGGGCTGCTCGCTCCTTCTTCTTCTCTGCTCTGGGGGCGGAGCTGTGGCAACGTCAGATTGCCCCCCTTGCCTCTATGGAAGCGCCGGCCCTGAGTGGGTGGCTACTCACTCAGTTTCAAGAGATCGCTCCATCATGACCTAGTGGTGGGAATGGATTCCGGTCCAGGTTTTCCTTCTTAGGTTTGGAATCCTTTTTGCCCCAGTTAGAAATCTGTAGCTTTTCATTTCAGCTGTTCTCTGTCAGCCACTCCCAGCCACTATATATTCTCCCTTTCTGCTTTACTTGTTGCCAGATATAGACCTTCTTTCCAGATCTTCTATTCTCATCTCTGGTGGAGTTGGAGTTGCTGTGGAGATGTTAGAACTTTAGCTGTTGGATCTTCGGGTCACTCCTGTTGTTGTCTCCTGTTTGTTGTATCTCTTCTGGGATTGTTTGGGGTGTTTGTGCTTGTTCTTTCCCTATTGTTATCCTAGGTGTCAGTGGTGAAGACTAGTGCTCCCACCGCCCTACTCACTACCTAGGGCTTATTTCAGGGTAAGCCAGGGACAAGGCACGTGATCAGCATACGGGTTAGCAGCCCGTCTAGGGACATCAGGGCAGCCAGGGTGCCAGTGCTAGGTGAGTTAGGGGTCACCACTACTCCCTCTCCCTAGTGAAAGGGTACTCTCCTTTCCTCCCCTCTATGCCGTACTGTCATGCCCCACTCTGATGATGTGCGGAGGTCGGCCAGGATTGCAGCACGAGTTTAGTGTTTGTTTTGGAGTCGTGCTGGATCCGCCCCTCATCAGGTGCACTGGGTGGAGTCATTAGTTTAAATAGCTCCTCCGCCCAGTGCCCTGAGCGGATTATATTCATCATTGTGATCTTGGAAGCTAGGAAGGAAGGTTGGCTGTCTGCTCCAGCTCAGGAAGATAAGTGTTGTTAGATAACATACACAAACTCCCTAACCCAATGCTGAGAAAGCCAAATTCCTGAGTGGTTATCTCAGAGACATGCATGATGCACACTAGACATCCTTGGTAGGAGGGGCTGAAGGGCATAACTCTGGATTGCACAGACAATTAGGGTGTACTCCATGGAAGAACTTCATCCAGGTAGGATCAATTGATTGAAATGATATCCTGTAGTATCACCATGGGGTGTTAGACATGTGCTATGACATGGCGGACTCACAGTCCCCCCCCCCCCATATTGTATGTGAAGGCCAGTGATGATTACTTACTTTTTACTACTCTGTGATTTGTCTGTTTTATTTTATATTTAATCACTAGTGTTGGTCGAGCACCAAAGTGCTCGGGTGCTCGAGTAGAACACCTTGGGATGCTCGGGTGCTCTGCAGAGCACCCGAGCACAATGGAATTCAATGGGAGAACCCGAGCATTAAACCAGGCACCCCCTACGCTGAAGTCTGTCTGGTTCACAGGAAAAGGTCAAAAATTGATGGAAACACCACTGAAATAGTTCAGGAACAGCATGGACAGGATGTATGGATGCATCTTGGACTCCCAGGTAGCTGCTAGGAACGATGCTGTCCGCGTAGTATGGCACTTTTACAGACTGACAATAATTTGCACAAACCAAAGATAAAATCAATTTTAGAGGAAAAATTGTTAGGAAACATTATTTCCTGTATATTTACTTGTATATAAAGGGCAAGTGCTGCCAAAAATTACAAGAAAGAGGCACTCCAATACAACCTGTATATCACATAAAGGAGGGCCTCATTCACATTGTGGTACAATTGTTCAGGTAGTGGGACTCCTACAGTTAAGCCTATGCACTAAGGGAAAGGGCTGCCAAAAATTACAAGCACTCCAATACACCCTTTATTACACATAAAGGAGGGCATCCTACACGACCTTAAAAAATTATGATTGATGGCCTGCTGGTGACCCTCAAAAACTATTGGAGCAAGGGCCTGCTGCTGATCTGACCATCTAAAACATTAGGGGTAAGGGTCTGCTGCTAAGCTGACCCTCTAAAACATTAGGGGCGAGTGCCTGATTCTGATCTGACCTTCTAAAACATTAGGGGCGAGGGCCTGCTGCTGATCTGACCCTCTAAAACATTAGGGTGAGGGCTTGCGGGTGACCCTTAAAAAACATTATGAACAAGGGCCTGCTGGTGACCCTCCAAAACATTATGGGCGAGGGCCTGCTGGTGACCCTCAAAAACATTATGGGTGAGGGCCTGCTGGTGACCCTCTAAAACATTATGGGTGAGGGCCTGCTGGTGACCCTCTGAAACATTATGGGTGAGGGCCTGCTGGTGACACTTTGAAACATTATGGGTGAGGGCCTGCTGGTGACCATCAAAAACATTATGGTTGAGGGCCTGCTGTTGAGCTGACTCTCTAACACATTAGGAGCGAGGGCTGCCTAATAAGCATGTTAATCTGATGGAGGAGGAGGAGGATGAGAAAAGGGATATTGAACCATATACCCTTTTTCTGTGGTGGAAGGGGTGCATGGGAATACAGTGTATTCAATACACCATAAAAGCCACATTTAGAGTGCCTTTATGTTCAGCCGCTTTCCTCTGGTGGAGTAGAGAAGTCAGGGCCAATCTAGGCCTTGTTCATTTTTATAGGAGTCAACCGGTCAGCAATAGTTGTAGGGCACAAAGGGATCAATGAGGACGCTGACACGGTCTGCTACGTACTCCTTCACCATCTTCCAATATTTTTCCCTCCTTGTGACACTAGGCCGCGCATCAGGTTTAGGGTGCTGGCGGGGTGTTATAAAACTGTCCCAGGCCTTGGAGAGTGTTGCCCTGCCTCTGTTGGAACTGCTGTGTGTTCCCCTCGTATCCCCTCCTCGGTTGGCCAAGGAACTACATACTCTGCAGCCAGCATTGTCAGCTGGAAATTCTTGGAGCAATTTTTCCACAAGGAGCTTCTGGTATTGCACCATTTTGCTCATCCTCTCCACCACAGGAATGAGAGATGAGAAGTTCTCTCTGTAGCGGGGGTTGTGAAGGGTGAACAACCAGTAATCGATGTTGGCCAAAATGCATACAACCCGAGGGTCATGGGAAAGGCAGCCTAACATAAAGTCAGTCATGTGTGCCAGAGTATCAAAATAAAAGACTTTGCTGTCCTCATCAGGAGGATGACTCTCAATCTCCTCATCCTCTTCCTCCTCTTCGGCCCATCCACGCTGAACAGACGGAATAAAACTTTCATGGATACTACCCTCTGTAGTGGAGGCAACTGTATCCTGCTCCTGCTCCTCCTCATCATCATCCAATTCGCGCTGAGAAAACTAACTGAGGGTGTTCTGGCTATCAACCTGTGTACTGTCTTCCCCCATTTATACCTCTTCCACATGCAAAGCGTCCGCCTTAATTGTGCGCAGCGAGCGTTTAAGTAGACACAGAAGTGGGATGGTTACGTGGATAACAGTGTTATCGCCGCTTACCATCTGTGTTGATTCCTCAAAGTTGCGTAAAACCTCACAGAGGTCAGACATCTATGCCCACTTGTCGCTTGTGAAGAGCGGAAGCTGACTGGAAAGGCGACGACCATGTTGCAGCTGGTATTCCACTACTGCCCTCTGCTGCTCACAAAGCCTGACCAACATGTGGAACGTAGAGTTCCAGCGCCTGCTCACGTTGCACAACAGTCGGTGAGCTGGCAATTGCAAGCGCTGCTGCAGCATTGCCAGATTGGTGGAAGCTCTTGATGACTTGCGGAAATGGGCATACACGGCGCACCTTCACCAGTAGCTCAGGCAAATTTGGGTAGGTTTTGAGAAACCACTGAACCACTAGATTGAACACGTGAGCTAGGTATGGTATGTGTGTGAGCTTGCCGAGCTCCAAAGCCACCACCAAGTTATGGCCATATTAAGACACAACCATGCCTGTTTGTAGGTTGAGTAGCGAGAGTCACAGCTCAGTCTGGTCCCTTATCCCCTGCCACAGCTCTGCAGCGGTGTGCTGTTTGTCACCTAAGCAGATCAGTTTAAGCACGGCCTGTTGCCGCTTCCCCACTTCAGTGCTACACTGCTTCCAGCTACTGACTGATGTCTGACTGGTTCTGCAAGATGGTAATTCAGAGGTGAAAGTGGAGGAGGAGGCAGAGGAGGAGAAGGGGGCGTGTCAGCCAGGGCTGGCAATTCTTGGCGTCGGTAGCACCTGTCCCATTCCAGGGTACGACTTACTCCCAGACCCCACAACATTCACCCAGTGTGCCGTCAGGGTAATGTAGTTTCCGTGGCCCAAAACTCTTGTCCATGTGTCAGTCGTTAAGTGGACCTTCCCAATTACTGCGTTGGTTAGGGCACGGTTTGTTTTATGGTACTCATGCTGGTGTAAGGCTGGGACTGCACACCATGAATAATATTGGTGGCTGGGGACAGAGTAACGCAGGACGGCCACTGCCATCAGGCTGTGGAAAGCCTCAGTGTCCACATGGCAACATTTTGTGCTATGACCTGTGGGTGGGTGGTTGGGTATTTGCGCTTTCGTTCAAAGGCCTGGGGTATAGACATCTGTATGCTGTGCTGGGACACAGAAGTGTATGTGCTAGCTGATGGTGCTTGCAAAGATCCAGGGCCTGCATCTTGGAAAGGGGATTGGCCAGCACATAACACAGGGGAAGAGGAGGTAGTGGTGTGACCCGCAGACATTTATTGTGGACCCAGGCATTCGGCCCACCTATTAAGGTGCTTTGATGCCATGTGGCGGATCATGCTGGTGGTGGTGAGGTTGATAGTGGTCATGCCCCTGCTTATTTTGGTACGGCACAGGTTGCAAATGACAATTCTTTTATCGTCCGCATTTTCCTTGGCAAGGGAGATTGCCGCAAGGGGGTGCTCCGGGGAACAGTTGCGGGCGGTGTTTGGTGTGGCCCGCATTCTCCCTTTTGCCACCCCACTGCTTCTTCCAGCCTGTTGCAGTGCTGCGGATCCCTCCCCCTCTGTACTGCTGTCCTCGCTCGGCTTGCCACCTTCCCAGGTTGGGTCAGTGACTTCATCGTCCAGCACCTCCTCTTCCACTTCCTCACTCTGGTCATCCTCCTGACTTGTTGACCTAACAACAACCTCAGTTATTGACAACTGTGTCTCATATTCATCGTGAACCTCTTGAGACACTAATTACGGTTGACTTATTGGCAACTGTGTCTCATCATCATCATCCACTTCGTGAAACACTTATTGCCGTTCCTCACCGACATCTTCTTGTGACTGTGGATGCTCAAGAGTTTGGAAATCAGGGCACAATATCTCCTTATGTCCCTCTTCAAGCATGCTTGGCGAGAGGCCCAAATCAAGGAATGGCGATGAAAAGAGCTCCTTGGAATATCCGAGTGTGGGATTACTTGTTTGCCAAAACTCTCCATGGTGGGAGGAAGGAGTATCAGGGTGAGGATTCTGTTGACCATACTCTTGGCTACTGAGACTGGACTTTGTGGAAGACAGGGTGGTGCTTAACCGACTGGAAGCATTATCTGCTGCAATCCAACCGACCACCTGGTCACACTGGTCTGACTTTGAGAGTGGTGTCCTGTGCCGCCCTGTAAACTGGGACATGAAGCTAGGTATCATGGATGAGTTTCTTGTGCTCTGGCAGCAGGCACAGTTTCACCGCACCCAGGGCCACGGCCACTGCTTGCACCATCAGCAGCATGGCCACATCCCCGTCACTTGCTGCTCGCCTTGCGCATATTAAATGGTATATATGCTTTCAAGTATGTCACACGTACAGTAGTGCAGGTTTTGCACGTGTATGCGCAAATAAAGTACTCAGAATGTCACAGATATTTTTAGGATGCGCACACGTTAAACAGGAGATGTAGCACAGATAATGTCACTGTCTGCAGCGTATATGAAAAAAGTACACTGAATGTTACAGATAATTTTAGGATGCAAAAACATTATCCAGGAAGTATAGCGCAAGTAATGTCGCTGTCACCAGCGACTAATAAAAAATTGCACTTAATTAATGTCACTGATATTTAGGATGTGCAAACGTTATACAAGAGATGTAGCGCTGGTAATGTTGCTGTCACCAGCGGCCAAACAATTGCGCTGAATGTCACAGATATTTAGGCTGCGCAAATGTAAAATAAAAGATGTAGCAGAGGTTGTGTCACTATCAGAAGCGGCACTAACAATTGCACGCAATTTAGCACAGGTTGCGCTAATAATATATTTTGCAGCCAGATACAACAATAGTCCTTAAAAGGAATTTTGGGTCTCTAACAATTCCACGCAATGTAGTGCAGATTGCGCTAATAATTATATTGCTGCCAGATACAACAATAGTCCTTAAAAGGACCTTTGGGTCTCTAACAAGTTTTTTCACTAAAATATTACTATTTCACTCCGTACACTACAGGGGAAATTAGAAATATTAGAATATCGTGTAAAGTTAATTTATTTCAGTAATGCAACTTAAAAGATGAAACTAACATATGAGATAGACTCATTACATGCAAAGCGAGAGATTTCAACCCTTTATTTGGTATAATTTGGATGATTATGGCTTACAGTTTATGAAACCCCAAAGTCACATTTTTGAGGTACCCTTTGCCCAGGGGGTATGGATTAATTAGCTGACTAGAGTGTGACACTTTGAGCCTAGAATATTGAACATTTTCACAAAATTCAAATTTTAAGCTGCATTAATGCAATTCCTTTTAATTTGCATTACTGAAATAAATGGACTTTTGCACAATATTCTAATTTTTCGAGTTTCACCTCTATCTGTCCCTTCTTCAGCTCAGCTCTCCCTGACTAAGACTGAGCCGAACATGTATCATCGGGTGCTATATAGCACCCGATGACGCGTTCCGGCCAGCCAATCACTGTAATGCCAGTAACCAACATGGCTACGGCATTACAGTGAGTGCCAGTGCGTAGCAGCCAACAAACGTGCGGGGAGGAAACTCGAGCATTGAGTAAAATTAGTGTTCGGCAGAGCATGCTCGCCCAACACTATTAATTACACTTAGTAAATATATTTTTTATCACTAAGTCTGTTAAGTCTATTCATTCTCAAATCATCAAATTCATATTTTAAAACATACATAGAGAAGAAAGCCACACTTGAAAACCCAAACCACGTAAAAACTTAAAGCATGAGTATACCCTAAATTAGCAAATTCACTAAAACCCCAACTTGATGATGTCTTTGATGAAGAAAATAATGTTGTGATGTGTGCTGATGTCGTTCATCAAACACACAACCCCCCTGATTGACAGGACTTGGTGAGTAGTGGCACAAGCGCAGAGGCTCCGCTGCTGCTACTAGAGCAGCACATGTGTAAGTTTGTTGGGGCTGTGCGAGATGTCCAGCCCTGCCAGTCAAACAGGGGAAGACTCTTGAGCAGTGGAGACAGCCCCTTGTTGCTCAACAGCTCTGTTTAATGAAAGTATTGAATCAATTTAATTTAAACATTTCTTTTCAAGGCCCTTCTAACAGACCCATATCATACCTCTGTATATACAGGCTAACAGAAGCATGCTCTATCGGATGTGCTTTATGGATATACTGTCCCATAGAAGCATTGATCCCAGGTTAGAATAAGAAGACATCATAGCATGGCACATAGAGTGCCTACAACCCTGTAATGTCAAATCATAGGGTCTCTAGTTAAGGTTATACAGGCCTCATGTCATGGCAGGAATTTCAGAACACTTGCAAATAGAGATGACTGAATCTATTCCAAACAAATTAAATCTGCATTTTGTAAACATTTGAGCTGGATCTAATTACAAATCCAAACTTTTCAGGAGAACTTTGGACAAAGAAAGAGAAAATGTTAAAGAAATGAAAAAATATGAGGGACAAGAAAAAAAAATCCAGGAGTCCCAGGAGAGCTCAGAGTGTCATACTTGAATTTTAAGGCCAATTGGAGAACTTTTGATTTGGCTGAATCAAACCTGAATCCAATTTTGAGCCATTTGCTTATCTGTAATTGCAACATGCCGCCAAACAGGGCCGATCGTGTCCCAGATTTATAGGAATGCTGAGTGGTGTGGTTCAGCCCCAATAGTTTTCTCTTTGTGTGTCACGGTGCTCCTACCTGGATACCGTCACTCCCCAGGGCTTGGCTCCGAAGCAATAAAGGGGATGAGTAATAGTGGAGGTGGAGAATAAGTTAAGTCCAGACTTTTATAAAGTTCAACAGCTTTACTTGCATCAACATGTATCCAGACAAAATTCGGGCTTTCTCTTGGTTCCAACAGGTTTTGCCATAAACTGCCAGGCAAACTTGAGTACTCTGCTTACTCTCTCTGCTGTGCTAAACTCGGCTCTATTCTGGCACCTGGACTTTCAGTCTGTTCTCTGTCTGTGGTGTGGGGTGTCTTTGGCTGTTGATCCCCTTGTAATACTCTGTAGGCAAATCTGCAAGGAGTCAAGGTGCTCTATGAGCTGCTTCCCTCGGGAGAGACTCCTACTGCAGGAGGGAGAACTTTTCAGCTCCACTGTCTAGACTAGACTAGAATAAACTAGAACTGCAACCCCTCCTTCTGGTAGGAAGCAGGACTAGCCGACTTCTGCCCAGAAGGGGGAGAATGGAATGCTAAGTTTCATTCTATCTACAGATCTCTCTGCCAAATATCCACTGCCACCTGCTGGTGAACAAGGCATATTACATTTACAAAATAGTTTCATAGCAAGATTAGGAATGTACAATGTAAACGACCTGGAATAAATACAAAGATGACATTAATGTTAGACATTAGAGACAGTAGCAGGGTGTAGGAATGGTAATACCACTCTGGGTTATTACATAATTCCAAACAAAATGATATTACATGAATGAATATCTGACACTGATTTTAGTCTGCAGCACTTCTCTAATGATATTAGTTTTGGGGTTACAGAAACTAATGTGTAAAAACGGAGACTCCTAATACTGCACTTATGCCCAGGGGAGTAGCTATAGTGGAAGCAGGGGAAGAGGCCCAAACTCAGGAGTGGCCTGCCCGGAGGAGGATAAAAAGATTTTATTGTCTGGGCCCCCTCAACAGTTTGATACAATGACATTGTATACAGTGACATGACCAGTGTCAGACTGGGGTGCCTAGGACCCACCAGTAAAATTTATTTTGGGGGGCCCCCGTACAGATACATTCAAACATTACCTGCTCACACAGCAGCAAGATGCTACCAGATAATTGAATATTGGGGTCCCTGCAGCAACTTCGAGAAGGTAGGTCCTGGGGAAAAGAGGATACTGGCAGATTTCCTCTATACCTCGGTCATCTCAGCTCTGATCGTGCCTATAATAATAAACTGGGGAGTTTCTTTAATAATCAAGTTTTTTTTTATGTGAACATAGGCTGATTCAGGTGCTGTACATTGAATATATGTATGTTGTGCAATAAGTCTATTGTGTTATGTGCCACTTGTGCAAGGTTGGGAGACTAGGGGCCCACCTTGCTCAGGGGCCCACCGGGGGATTCACCTGTACCCCTGTGGGCCAGTCCAAGCCTAGACATGACATACAGTATATATGCGTAGGAAACGGATGGAGCGGCTGCCCGACTTTAATAAAAAAAATCATCGAAACCATACCAGCATATATGAACTTACGTCGGTTGCACCATTGCTTCTTTTTGGCCTAGACTGAGAGAGCTATCTTGACTAGCCATAGGAGTGAGGATTGCACGGGAGAAGGGGGTGTTCAGAAATGTCCTGTGTGTCCCAGTCAGTTCTACAGTAGTTACACCACTGCTTCTGCCTGTAAGAACAACCACGATTCACACTCAGCCCTTTTAGTACAGTATATTTCTCGTCTTGAATAATCCCAGAAAATGTTGCGAATGGCTGTCAAATAGAGATGTCGCTCTGTGTACTTCCTTTAATTAAACCGTGTCTGCTTGTATGAAGATGCAAATGGTGCAATTTGTTCAATTTGTTTTGCTGCATAATCATTTTTTTAACCATAAAGGAAAAGTTGTGACAAGTTCGCCCGGTTTTTGTCACTGGTAATAAATCTTGTTCCTGGTCCTGTAAAAATCATTTTCACTATGAGGATAAATAGATGATGTGAGGTTCAGTGGAAATGTTTATTGACCTTTAAGAGATTTTAATTTAGTTCCAGCAATGACAAATTAGTAGTTCTGCTTGTTATGCATCCCTAAAAAGTGCTATATATCAACAGGATGATTTATAAGGGTGGGACAAGGTTTTCCGCGCACCAAAGAGCCGCATGTGCACATTTCCCTTACAATTAGATATTCTGACTTGTGTTTTCATTGAACGTGAAGAAAAAGAGGAGATTGTGCGGCACTGCAGCATTGATCAGATTCTTGGGAACTTGGGTACTTTTTAGTAGATGCTTTATTTAGATACAGTTAAAACCAACCCACCACAGGACTGGACCAGTCCTTTCATCCCTTCACCATGAAGAAGGGGTCTGTCCGCTCCTGTAATGTGTTGGCTTTAACTGCATTTTAATATGTAACGCCCTGATGAAGAGTTTAGTCTAGTTTTGTAACATTGTTTTTTTTAACTGTATCTTAAAACGTATCACCCTGATGAAGGGGCTGGTCCGATCCTGTAACATGTTGGTTTTAACTGCATCTGAATAAATCATCCACGGCAGAAAAATACCCAGCTCTCAAAAGGATCTCATCGGTCCCGCAGCACCACCGAATCTACAGTATACTATTTCCTCACATTCTCCGAGCATCACACGGACCTGCAGATCAATGGTATCTCACACAGCTACACAGAGACATAAATCTAAAAAAAGTTATGGGGGTCAAAATATGGTGATAAAAAGAACAAAATATTTTTTTTCCATTGTTTTCAATATTAAAAGAAAAACTATACAAATTTGGTTTTGTTGAAGGGCGCAGATCAGTAAAAACGAAACCTGTAAAACTGTGACAGAGTTGTGTTTTTTTTTTCTAATTGCACCCCTTTTGGAATGTTTTCCAGCTTCCCATTAAATTAATTTGCAATATTAAATGGTGCCCTGCCATTAGAAAGTACAAAAATTGTCCTGTCCTGAAGGGGTTCATGTTAAAAACTCCACCTTGTGCACACAATGTAAAATGGTAGAGATTTTAAAAATGCTTGAGAAGTGACGTTACTTCTTTGATGTAGATTTGATTGTGGATTCCATACAAGTCAATGGGGAAGCAGAGAAACCTCATCCAAATACTCTTCTTATACTCTTGTAAAAACTCCTCTAAAACCTCCGACCATATTAGAAATCTACCACCAAAAACAACCGGTTTTGTTTAACTAGTAATCTACTACAGATATTTCTACTGCTGATTTTGCTGTGTGAACTTAGCCTTAATGGGGGTAATTTACAAACATGTTTACACCAGTTTATGGCATAAAAATGTCACACACCCTTTGTGTGACTTTTTGCCCCGCTTTTGACACACGCCTAGAAACAGATGTAGACGTTAGTGAAAAACTACTCTGGTCAGGAGATGGTCTAGTTTTTACACCAGGCACATAGATTGCTAAAGGTGTGCCTAATTTATTAGGAGGTGCAAGTCTTGTCATAAATTAGGTGGATCTTCCACCAGCAAAGTCAGCGCAAAAGGGGAGTAAAAGATTAGCGTAAAAGCCGGTTCTTTGTAATTGACAAACAATGTTTCCCAGGATGCCCTTCCCCCATTTAATATCCTGTTTTCAGCTGTAAAGGTGCTATCACATTGGATAATGTACTGCCAATAATCCTACATCTTTCATCCTGAAGAAGGACACCCATTAGCCAATAAACAAGATAACTCAAGCAACAAGCACTCCTTATTTCCAATAGTTTGCCAATAATTGTGCGGTTTAATAGGGTCTTAAGACAACTATCTTCAGCAGAAGCCTCCCTAATCCACCCTTTCTGCAGTAGGGCACCGAGATTAAAGAGGTTGTCTAACCTCATTATTTACAGGCTTCCTCAGGGCCCTCAGTGCCCTTATAGGCGAGGTCATGGCTTTAAGCTGCTGCGGCCACAAGTGAAATTTCAGTGCAGGTGTCTGGGACAAAGTTCCATGGCAAAAGACACAGTGTGAACATACCCTTAGGTTACTTGCACACAAGTGCATTTTTCAAAAGAGAAAATTTATGCATTTTTTCACATGTATTTCTGTGCGTTTCCGCACCACATCCGCAACAAAAACCGCATGTGTTACTTGTAGGTTTTGGTGCGAATTTGATGCGATTTTGCTGTAGATCTCACCCTTCCAATAAAAAGGGTGAAATCCGCAACAAAAATTGCACAAACAATTGGCACGCTGTAAATTTCTAAATCCACACAGCAGGTCGATTTCCGCATGGCAGAAAGAAGCAAAATGTACTTGAGATTTGTCTTATATCATACATTTTTCTAGAACTGTATAAGGCCGCATTCACACGACCGTGGGACGGCCATGCCCATGTCACTGACAGGCACCGGCCGTGTGCACTCTGCATCGCTGTGCAGACCCATTGATTTCAAAGGGTCCGCGATCCACAAGATGTTGGGAAAAATAGGACATGTCCTATCTTTTGAGGTGCAGAAGCCCACGGAAACACACAGAAGACCTTTTGTGAAGGTCCGTGCCTCTGTGCCGCAAAAGATAGGACGTGTCCCATCTTTTGCCTCATGCTGTGGATCGCGGATCCATTGATGTTAATGTGGCTCATTTATCATGTTAGAAGATTCCACCTTTGGAGAATGAAAGGTGCAATCTGATTGGTTCCTATGGGCAACTGAGCCAGTCCTACTTTACACCAGTTTAATAAATCTCCCTGATAGTCTTTTGCCTAATATTTATTAAAAGTCACACAGCACTTCATGAATGAGACTCGGTGTATTGTTATTAGTCAGACCTCTGGTGGTTGTTTTTCCATTTAGACAGGTTCATATTCCCTTAGACTGGTCTAATTGGTATGCTCATGAAAAAAGGCGCAAATGAGCTGTGAAAAGTCGCTCCTCTCCCTGAAAGTGCGACTTTTAATGTAAAAAAAGTTGCACTTCACACCTCAAAACTGACGAAGTAAAGTATCCAGCCCTGGAGTGAATTAGAAATTTAAAAAAAGTTGTACCTACATAAATAGATTGGAAAAAAAGTCACTAAAATTAAACTAGCATTTCTCTTTTCCGGTATTAAGATCACTTATAGGATCTCAATACCAAAAAAAAATGCTTCCGATTTGTCCCCATTCATTGTCAATGGGGACAAAACGTAACTGAATGGAGTGCACCAGAATGCAGGTTTCTTTCCGTCATGGGATGCGGAGCAAAATGAATCCGGCATGACCCACAATGCAAGTCAATGGGAACCAATTTGTTTTCTCTGACACAATACAAAACTAATCCTTCCCCCATTGACTTTCAATGGTGTTCATGACGGATCCGTCTTGGCTATGTTAAAGATAATACAACTGAATCCGTTCATAATGGATGCAGACGGTTGTACAATCAGTAACGGAAGAGTTTTTGCTGATCCCTGCCAGATCCAGCAAAAGTGCTAGTGTCAAAGTAGCCTAAGAAAACTTGTGAATTAGTCTAAAAAATCTAAATAGGTGAACGAAGCACAAAAGCCTCTAAAACAGGGCAATTTCAGCAGTAAATGCAAATAAGGGCTCATGCACACAAATGTATTTTTGGTCCGCATCCGATCCGCGTTTTTTGCGGGTCGGATGCAGACCCATTCACTTCAATGGGGCTGCAAAAGATACGGACAGCACACCCGTCCGTATGTCCCTGCAAAAAAATAGAATATCTCCTGTTCTTGTGAGTTTTACAGACAAGGATAGGACAGTTCTATAGAAGGCAGGACATTCCTTTCCGCAAAATACGGAACACACACGGCCAGTATCCATGTTTTGCGGATTCCCAATTTGCAGACAGTACAAACGGCTACGGCTGTGTGCATGAGCCCTAAAAACAATGTCTGTCTAAAACAGCATGGCGCAAACAATTTAGTAAATGCGCCCCAATGTTTTCCAGCACACCCAGAGACAAGAGGTTGGCAACAAATGACTCTAATTTGCTGACAAAATTGCCATAGCGCTGCAAGTCTAGAAGAAAAGCTTTTCTACCTGACCTAGATAATAAATTGAACGCCAGGCAGCTCTAATATTCCGCATCTGTATTTGTCAAATGACTGCGATATTACAAGCTAATTTCCCCACAGAATGATCACTTTTCTGATTATAATTGCATCATCTTGATTGTGTCACATCGAAACCTTTCAGATTCAAGGGAAGGGAAAAAAAAAAGAAACGCTTTTCAATCTTTGCAGCTCATTACGGCTTCCTCTCACATAATGAGAAATCTTTAATGCCTCGGTGATACAGCCCGTTACAACCGGCATAGGGAAACATGTAGGGAGAACTAATTTGGTGAAACAGTCACACGTTGCTAGAACCTATTCTTGAGCGAGAACGGTATAAAACTCTAGTGTTAAATAATTTTTGGGGGGACTAGGTGGCGGCGATAATTACATAGTATTTCTCCATTACATTGAAGCCGATAATTAGCACCTTTTTACAATCTGAATAGCTGGAAATTGGTTGCATGAAAGAAGAAAGATCTCGATGGCCCCACGCTCCGCTTTGTAAATGCTACAGTAACACAATGCAGGATATAGTTAGAACTTGAAGAGTTTGACGGATTTCTTGAAGTACTTCTACCTCTTGGAAAAGGACTACAAAACCCGTTATCAAGGAGCTTGATGTATGGTTGAATTCAAACGGATTAAGCGGAGTTTTGATAATTATCAATGCTAATCCTAAATTCGGTCTGGATTCTACTTACTGTGAAGTTGAAGTGACTTTTTTTGCACTCCATATCAGAGGCCGGAAAGAGGCTGAGGGTATATGTACCATAGAGGTAGCACGTGCGACTGCCAGGTGAGCCTAGTCCTGACTGATCCCATCCTGGTGTTGAAGAGGTGATCCCATGAGTAATGTAAAAAAACAAAAAAAATATATAATGGGTTATATACTATCAGATATATGCCAGTTTTCTGGCGTATATCTGTCACAGGTTGCGACACAAAGGTTATTTGTGCTGCAACCTCCTTCGACTTTTCCCCGCTCACACCAAGCATGGGTGGGGAGGGGGCATGCCGCCAGGCCCGTCTCATTTATCATTTTCTACGCCTGTTTTAGCCATAGAAAATGTTCTATATCTACTCCAGAAAGGAAGCTGGCGTAGATTTAGACTGGCGGTGGGTGCGCCAAAGTCTAAAACACAATCCTATGCTAATTTCACACTTGCGGCAGAGTGATCCGGCAAGCAGTTCCGTCAGCGGAACTGCCTGCCGGATCTGGCAAAATGTATGCCTACTGATGGCATTTGTAAGACTGATCAGGATCCTGATCAGTCTGAAAAATGCCTGATCAGTCAGAAAAATGCATTGAAATGCCGGATCCGTCTTTCCGGTGTCATCCGGCAAAACGGATCTGGCATTTATTTTTATCACCTTTTTGTCGGTCTGCGCATGCGCAGACCGGAAGGACGGAGACGGCATTCCAGTATTTTGAATGCCGGATCCGGCTCTAATACATTCCTATGGAAAAAAAATGCCAGATCCCGGCATTCAGGCAAGTCTTCAGTCTTTTTGGCTGGAGATAAAAACGTAGCATGCTGACGTATTATCTTTTGCCTGATCAGTCAAAATGACTGAACTGAAGACATCCTGATGCATCTTGAATGGGTTGCTCTTCATTCAGAACGCATGGGGATAAAACTGATCAGTTCTTTCACGGTATAGAGCCCCTAGGATGGAACTCTATAGGCACTTTCACACTAGCGTTTTTCTTTTCCGGCATAGAGTTCCGTCCTAGGGGCTCAATACCGGAAAAGAACTGATCAGTTGTATCCCCATGCATTCTGAATAGAGAGCAATCCGTTCAGGATGCATCAGGATGTCTTCAGTTCAGTCATTTTGACTGATCAGGCAAAAGAGAAAACCGCAGCATGCTACAGTTTTATCTCCGGCGAAAAAAACTGACTTGCCTGAATGCCGGCATTTTTCCCCATAGGAATGTATTAGTGTCAGATCCGGCATTCAAAATACCGGAACGCCAGATCCTTCCTTCCGGGTCCGCGTATGCGCGGACCGGTAAAAATGTGAAAAAAGATACAAGACGGATCCATCTGTCCGCATGACAAGCGGAGAGATGGATCCGTTCTTGCAATGCATTTGTGAGACGTATCCGCACAAATGCTTTCAGTCACATCCAGATCGGTGGATCCGGCAGGCAGTTCCGACGACGGAACTGCTTGCCGGATCACACTGCCGCAAGTGTGAAAGTAGCCCAAGCCGGAAAAGAAAAACGCAAGTGTGAAAGTACCCTTAGGGCTCATGCACACGACCGTATGTATTTTGCGGTCTGAAAAAAAAACTGATTCACAAATAATAAGGACGACGTCCGCGTGCATTCCGTATTTCGCAGAACAGAACAGCTGGCCCCTAATAGAACAGTCCTATCCTTATCAGTAATACGGGCAATAATAGGACATGTTCTATTTTTTTGTTGAACTGACATACGGACATACAGAAACAGAAGTGAAGTGGATGGTCCCGCAAAAAACAGGAACTGTATGGAAACAAAATACGTTTGTGTGCATGAGCCCTTAATAATACATGACAACCTCTTTCTAACAAACTTAGAACCAGCCCTGTACCTCACATGGATCCGGAGATCTCCACATTTATTGCTCCGATTGCTATGCTGGATTTATTTCAAGCTGGCAATTTAGGGTGCGTGTACTTTTTCAGGGAATATGTCATTTCTGCTGCAGCTGGTGGCAGTTGAAGGATGGAACTGAGCATGTGCTTCCATCTCAGAGAGCAGGACAGAGAAATTAGAAAAATTAAAAACAGCAGGTGGCGCTATACGGATACATTTTATTGAATAACTCAGTGGCTATACTAAATTTTTCATTAAATGCAATTACAAAAGTATTAAGATCCAGGTGCTGGTTTGAAAAATATAGAATATTTTTTCATGGGACAATCCCTTTAACTAGAATCTTGGAAGGTCTCCCTAAGTAATGCACCGCAAGCAAGGCAGGCATACATGTCAGAAAAAGACAGGGTAGGGCTGGACTACCTTGAGACCACCCAGAAAAAACAACTAAGGGACCAGTTTCCAGTTACTGGACCCCAGCAAATTACCTTGTTCTCTTGAATCCGTAGCTGCTGCTCATGGAAAAAAAATTTAACCCATGTAACAGGGTATTTCCGGGACTATGACATATCTTCAAGATAGGCTATTGTAGTACCCCAGAGTGGTACCACCATTCCTACACCCTGCTACTGTCTCTAATAGGTTAACACATAACGTTATCTGTGTATGTATTCCAGGTCCTCCTACACTGTGCATTCCAAATATTGCTATGAAACTGTTGTGTTCATGTACTGTGCCTGGTCCGCCAGCAGGTGGCAGTGTATCTGGCAGAGGGAAACATTCTGATAGGATCGAATTTACCATTCCATTCTCCTCCTTTTGAGCAGAAGTGGGCTAGTCTTGCTTCCTACCAAGGGAAGGGTTTCAAGAAGCTACAGTATAGTTTAGTTATAGTCTATTTCAGTTTTAGATTTGACAGTGGAGGTGAGCAGATGAGTCAAGATGGAGCAGTGAGGGGAAGGGCCCCTCCCCTTTTGCAGCAGGAGTCTCCCAGGGAAGCAGCTCATGAAGCACCATGACTCCTTAGAGATTAAGAGACAGAGTATTAAGAGGGGGTCAACAGCCAAAGGCACCCCACTCCAAAGGTATGTATGCTATGTCCAATAGACAGTTGCCTGGGCCCTCCAAAGGAAGGGGAAGTGGCAAAAATGTTGCTGTAGCCGGCACAAGAAGCAGTAGAAGAAGAGGGGTGGTAGTAGCAGCTGCAGCAACATGCCAGAACTGCTACTATCATCGAGCAGTTGTCTTGTGACCAACAATCCACCTGTACTGGAATGGTTGACTTGCTCTTCAACATCATCTCAATTGGCAACAGATACACACAGCCAGGAATTGGTGGGTTCTTCTGACACCACGTTTAGTTGGCATGGTCCTGTAACTGCCTCTATGCCCTCATCTGTCCTGACCCTGCCTCTTGCTTTTGCTGCTCCTTCTGCTAGCCAAGTAATGTATGTCGCCGTCTCTCCTCCACTTTTCAGCGATTATGAGCTTTGTGAGGACAGTCAGCAGTTACAGGCCAGCACAGACTTAGGCTACTTTCACACTAGCATCGGGGTTCCGCTTGTGAGCTCCGTTTGAAGGGTCTCACAAGCGGCCCCGAACGCATCCGTCCAGCTACCAATGCATTCTGAGTGGATGCGGATCCGCTCAGAATGCATCAGTCTGGCAGCGTTCAGCCTCCGCTCCGCTCAGCAAGCGAACACCTGGATCCGTCCAGACTTACAATGTAAGTCAATGGGGACGGATCCGTTTGAAGTTGACACAATATGGCTCAATTTTCAAACGGATCCGTCCCCCATTGACTTTCAATGTAAAGTCTGGACAGATCCGTCTGAAGCTACTTTCACACTTGTAGAATTTTTTCCATACTTGCTGTATGGAAAAAATGCCATACTTGCTGTAATTTTTCAGCAAGTCGCTGGGGGATGTTAGCGTGGTGGTATGCAGGATGTGTGGGCAGAACGTGAGGAGCAGCCAGGGTGCTAATATTGGCACGACGGCTCTGCGCCAACACATGGAGCGTTAATATAAAGTGGCAAGGGAAAAATGTGCAACTCATTTAGTGTTACAGCCTGATGCAGCAACTGCTGCATGTTTCACCGGCCCGTACTCCCTCTCCAGCAGTCAGGGCTCCACAACATCAATAGAAAGGAGCTGTTCCTTCCCATAAATTTCAATGTCGTCTATTGCTCCTGATGATCCTCTTACTCGTCGTCCCTCCCTTTCTATGTAGTGGACTCTGCACATTACAGAGAATTGATGGCTTGTGCCAAAGCTGACATTTCGTAGCTTTCCAAAAAAGCTGTGCCAGCCCTGCACTTGTATGTTGGTAGAGTTCACACCAGAGTTGACTTATGGAGTTGTAACTTAGTCAATGACAATATATGTCATTCACAGTCCACTGGGTAAATGTCGTTCTGGACCAGGCACACCAGCAACTTGGCTAGGTGATGGCAATGCCGTCTCCGCATTGTAATCGTGGGATTTCTGCACCAGTGTCCTTCTCTGCCTCATCATCCTCTACCTTGTCCTCACCCTCCCCTCTAGGCACAGTTCACAGTGGTCCTCCAGCATATCATCTATGTAAAGGTATGCGTTGTCACGTGGTTCTTCACCTGGTCAGCCATGGTGAACGGAGCCACAACAGGGAGGAACTGCTTGTCATTAATAAAGAAATCGAGCACTGGCTGTGTCTGGAGATAGAAACTATTCTTACTGATAATGGAAAGAACATTTTGTCTGTGTTGTGTCAGGGAGGGCTGACCCATGCGCTCTACATGGCGCAAGTCTTAATCTCATTATCATCTGGTTTCTCAAATCTTCCACTGAACTGCAAGAGCTGTTAAAAATGGCCAAGAAACTGTGCATGCACTTCAGCCACTCTTACCGTGCAAAACATACCAACACCTGTTACAACTCCACGCTCCATATGTTAGACCGCCTGTATTAGCAAAGGAAGACAGTCAACGATTTGATAATTCTGCAGATGGACAGGTCTACTTCCCGGTATAACTTTGACGTTAGCCAGTGTCAGCTTATGCATGACATGTGCCGTTTGCTCAGGCCCTTTCAAGAGGCCACTTTATTTGTCAGTCAGCAGAACTACGGGATGAATTATGTCATTCCACTCCTTTACATCCTGGAGGGGATTGTGACAAATCTGATTAGCGACGGGACAGAAAACGTGGCACCTACATTTCAAAGCCACCTGAGCCCTGAGGAGGATGAACTGGTGGAGGAGGAGGACATAAACGCCCAGGAATCTTATACACAACTAAGTGGTTTTAGGTTTTTCTTCCCAAGTGACAGAAGAGGAGCAGGAGGAGCAGGAGGAGCTGGAGGGCGATGATGAAGATAATACAGATGACCCCGACAGACCATGGCATTATGCAGTGGAGATGAAGGCAGGATCCCTTGCGCAAATGGCCAGATCCATGCTGTCATGTTAGACCCTTGCTACCTGTCAAAAATGGGGAAATTTTTTAGACCTTCTGAGAGGAATGCAAAAATGGAGTACTATATTGACATGCTGTTTAGTCAGTTGGTAGCTACCTACGAGTGCCAACGTCTGTCCTCAGGAAAGTCTGACCGGGTGGACCCTCTGTGCTCACACTCCACTGCCATGACTGGTGGTGGGGGGGGGGGGACAGGAGCAGCTCCAACTCCATATGCAGTAACTTCAGTATGGAGTATCTGATGAGCAGTTTTCTTTAGCCGCCTACTGAAGAAACCACCCAGCAGCAGCAGGACAACCAGCAGAACCTCAATCAGCAGGTGATAGGCGAGAGGGAGGTTGTTGCACAACTGCAGGGATATCTGGAGGCCAATCACATTCTTGAGGACTTCCAGTTGGGATTCCGACCTGGAAGGGGTACTGAGACCGCTCTGGTCAATGTCCAGGATGATCTACTGATGGCATTAGACCAGAACGACTCCATGGTCCTAGTCCTTCTGGACCTATCATCCGCTTTTGACACTATTGACCATCAAGTGTTATTGAACCGGTTGAAAGTGGTAGCCGGATTAGATGGAAAGACCTTGGCATGGATGGTCTCATTTCTCCAGGATAGGGTACAATGAGTAAAGTTGGGGGTATTTCACTCAACCGATCTCTCACTGTCCTGTGGAGTACCACAAGGCTCAGCACTATCCCCAGTCTTGTACAACATCTATCTGAGACCATTGGCCGACATCATCAGGAGCCACAATCTTCAGTTTCATGTTTATGCGGATGATACACAACTGTACTTTAGGCTTGCCAAAGGAACAGTTGATCAAGTCGATCTGGCCGGATGTCTCTTGGAGATCTATCACTGGATGAGTGCCAATTATCTAAAGCTTAATGGCACCAAAACTGAATGTATTACATTCAGTGACCAGAAAATTACACCCTCAGCACCCCAATGGCCATTGTCTTTTGGACCTGTCCCTGAGACAGCCACCCAGGTCAGGGACTTGGGAGTGGTCTTGGACTCCAGATTAACCCTGGCCCCTCAGATAAATCAGGTGGTTAGTACCTGCCACTACCAGCTATAACTTCTGGGGAGGATTTTAAAATACATCGAATCCCCGCTCAGGAAAGCCTTGGTCGGAGCAGCGATCAGCAGTCGGTTGGACTATTGTAATGCCTTGTACATGGGACTCCCTAAGAAGAACTTGCATAGACTTCAACTTGTGCAGAATGCCGCAGCAAGGCTCCTAACGGGTGTTGCCCACCGAGAGCATATCACTCCCTCTCTTAATGCCTTGCACTGGCTCCCCGTCCAACAACGGGTGATGTTCAAGATTGGATGCTTCATGCATAGGGTATTCCATGGTGTGGGGCCCTCTTACCTGCGACGTAAATTCACCAGGTATGCCCCGTTGAGGACATTGAGGTCTAGTAACTCTGCGAATTTTAACATCCCGCATATTAACAAGATCAGACGTGGAGGTAGATCCCTTTCGGCTCAAGAGGCCAGATTTTGGAACCACCTACCTCTGGCCCTGAAAATGATTCCCAGTCTTCTCTTATTCAGACGTGCACTGAAAACCTTACTTTTCCAACAGGCGTTTGATCTTCCTATATAACACTTATTTGGTTTATATAATTTTGGGAGTTTTCTTAAATCTTAGTCTATAAATTCACGGTTGGTAATGTTCTTTTATTTTAAAGATACTTTTTCCCCACGTTTATTAAATAGTTTTCTTCACATTCTCTATATCTCGTCCGAACCCTTTGAACCTTGAGATCCCCCTACCTTCCTCCCCTTTTTCTTGACTCTCCATTTGATAAGTGCTAGGAAATTGGTCTCTGGAATAGGTGCCTTTTCTCTAGGCCTTTGTGGCCCACGGCAAAGTGTCATGCCTTCTTTTTTTCCTCCCTGTTGAATTAGTCAGCTAAGCGCATCGAAGCCCGAAGGGTAAGACTGCGTGTACACAAGACTATACATCATCATTTAGACTGCACCCTGTCACCCATGATCCAAGATCCCCTGGACTACTGGGCATGCAAACTTGTGGTGTAGCCGCCACTGGCCGAGTTTGCCATGGGCGTGCTTTCCTACCTGGCCATTTGCGTGGCATCAGAGAGGGTGTTCCATGCAGCAGGGGGAAGGGGGGGGTTGATAGTTACCCCTAAGAGAACTTGCCCAAAATGTTGAGAGACTAACCTTCATAAAGATGAATCAGGTGTGGATTTCAAGGATTTCAGACGTAAATGGCCAAAATGGATGCAAATTAAGCAAAACACCTCTTTCACATGGCCAGTATTTTTTCAGTACTTTTCATCAGTATTTGATCAGAATTTGTATGCCAAAAGGAGTGGGTTCAAAATACAAATGAGATGCAGATATTTCCATTACATTTTATCTGTGTTTTGGATCCATTCCTGTTTTTGGCAATACTGATGCAAAATACTGACCAAATACTGACCGTCTGAATGAGGCTTTATGGATGCTCAAAAAACAGAATTTTTTTAGTTTTGTAGTCTTCTGTTCTACTGATGGATCAGAAGAATGGAAAAATAAACAGTGATGTGAAGACAGCCTTACTGACAATGCTGCTGCCCCCTCTCCCTACTGTGCCATGTGGCCACTACTGTCACTGTCGGTGCTTCTGCCCCCCATGCCTACTCATGGTGCCATTATTGTCACTGCTACTGTCACTGCTGCCACCCTCCCACTCTGTCATGGGGCCATTACTTGAATCTAGGGGCACTGCATGGTTAAGTCCACTATGATAAATTAGACCTGACGGTATCGGTGACCTGTTATATTGACACACAGTTACGGCTCATTCACACATCAGTGTTTTGGTCAGTGATTTCCATCAGTGATTCTGAGCCAAAACCGGGTGCGGCTCTCAACACAGAACAGGCGCAGATCTTTCCCTTATACCTTAGGTCTGTGGAGGCTCCAATCCTGGTTTTGGCTCACAATCACTGATGGAAATCACTGACCAAAACACTGATGTGTGAATGAGCAGAAGGGATTAAAAAAGCATGTGTTTGGACTGCCACAACATGCATTAAAATAACTTTTTTCTCCACTACTTTATTGGCGCTGCCTCCATTTTTTTTTTATTTTGTTCCACTAAGGAGCCATTTGGACACAGCTCCTACAGGGGCGCGCACAGGTTTCTTGCTTTACTGGAGGGTGCTGTATGCTTTTATTTTTGTTTAACAGAAGGGATTAGCTATGAATCTTGGTGCACTGCACAGTGTAGACGGCTATAAATTACACCTACAAAATGGATTAACTATGAATATGGGTGCACTAGAATGTAATGCACACGGCGATACATTCTCCTTGCAGTTTGAGTTCCAAGCCTTCACATTGAGATTGGGCCACCAAGTGGGATGAATATGATTAGGCAGAGTGTTCTGGGTATACCTGATTTATTGCGATTCCTGACAAGTTAATTTGGAACAAATCGACTTTCTTGTCGAAGTTCGGTAAATCAGCGGAATTGAATTTGACAAAACTTCTCTCATATCTACTTGGAGTAAAAAAAAAAAAGTACTAAGTTTCAGCAAGCAGTCTTTATTACTTCATTCATTTTCAGACCTCCTGGTATTTAGTTTACAACCTGTTCCTAGTTTCAAGCTTTACTTATGTGACAGTGTTCCTCCCACTAATACATGTAGGATCTGTGTGCCTAGGATACTGCTGTCTTCCTCCTGCTTTATGGGTGCCTCCCTATCTACAGTGTGTGTGAGCTGCCCTCCTTAAATACTATGCCCACTCCCAATAACCAGCTGTAGTTATCTTAAACAGTAAGAGAAAAGAGGAGGAGAGTCGAGAGAGGAGTTAAAACAGCAGCAGAGTATTTGAGTTTTGTCTGATTCAGCAGCATCACCAGCTTTGTGAAGGACTTACAGCTACTCTGCAGAATCAAATAGTGATGAGTGGGAGGTGCCATATTCGATTTCGCGAATATTCGATTGAATATTCGTCTTATATTCGTCAAAATCGAATATTCGTCATTATTCTATTTATCGCGAATAATATACGATTAAATTATTCGCGTATTGCGATTTTTCTTTTGACAGTATAAGGCAACGTTCCTATGACTATGGCTAGGATAATATGTGTATTTTACGAATATTCTATATATAGCTATAACTTCGTCTTTTAGAATATTACAAATATTCTAAAAGACAAAGTTAGAGCAATATTATGAATATTCGAATAATACACATATAGATTGTAATTTAGCTAATATAGTGCTATAATCTTTTTTTTTTGGTCACATTTTTTTTGCCTCTTCTGAATTTCAGTTTTGGAAAATATGTACACTATTAAAAAAATTACTATAGCACTATATTAGCTAAATTGCAGTCTATATGTGTATTTTACGAATATTCGCTATATTGCTATAACTTCGTTTTTTAGAATATTCGTAATATTCTAAAAGACGAAGTTATAGCAATAGAGCGAATAAATTCGTTATTTAGAATATTCGTCTTTTTTTTCCCAATGTGTACTGTTATTCCACTTTGGCATATTGCTCCCCGACAAGCGTCCCCGTAACCATGGGAATGCCTGTGGGTTAGAATATACCATCAGATCTGAGTTTTCACGATCTCAGGGAAAACTCAGATCCGATGGTATTTTCTAACCCACAGGCGTTCCCATGGTGACGGGGACACTTGTCGGGGAGGAGTATGCGAACAACTGTACAGATTGGAAAAAAATAATGCTAAAATTCTAAATAACAAATATATTCACAATATTGCTATGTATTCGTTTTTTAGAATATTGGTCATTTTATTTTCCATATGAAAACATGATTCCCCCCTGCTTAAGTTGCTTGTGGGCCAATGGCTGATTGACCCACAAGAAAGAAGCAGGGAGGAATCATGTTTTCAAATGTTAAAAAATGACGAATATTCAATATAACGAATATATAGCACTATATTCGTAATATTCGCGAATTTACAAAGTTACGATATTCGCAATTAATATTCACTATTCGAATATTCGAGCTCAACACTAGAATCAAAATGGGAAGAAATTTTAATGAAGACTACGGTATTTAGGAAGCTGTTTAATTTTGCATTCACATAGTATATAGTAAAAAAAAGTCGAAAGGGGGTGTGAAGCCTTTCGGTTTTGTTCACTGCCACTCATTCAGTTTTTATTCCCAAATGTTCTATGGTAATAAGCAGTTGAAATGCTAAGTTGTTTTCGAGTAAATACAACTGTAACCACATCCATAATAACAGTTTGTCCTTGTTTGCTATCAACTTGTTATATGAGACAATCTGTCCACCCATTGCTGTGCCTGTAAAAGATTGTCTTTTATATACAGCAGGGACGCTCAACCTGCGCCCCTCCAGCTGTTGCAAAACTACAACTCCCAGCATGTCCTAATAGCTGTAGTCTGTCCAGGCATGCTGGGAGTTGTAGTTTTGCAACAGCTAGAGGGCCGCAGATTGGGCATCCTTGACATACAGCCTTGAAAAACTGGAATAAATGACACAAAACTGACACAAAACTTCTGTTTGTGAAGACATCTGCTGATGAATAAATAGTAATCAAGAGGAACATTTTTCTTATGAATATTATGTTTTTCTTTTACCATCAGGCAAAATTCCACCATCAATGTATTCAAACAAATCAAAGTTTGTTCTTCATATCTGACTACAGATCACAGATGGCTCCACAACAGCCGGCAATGTGTAGTTTCAAATTTTTTATTTTTTCATTTTTATATGACTTTGTCTTTTAAAAAATTAAGACTTGGAGCTGCATTATCTCTGTGCATCCATGGGGATGGGTGCTATGAAACCGTCTCACAGTGACCAGGAGCCATCTGCTAATCTTACTCCACAGCAAAAATGAAAAATCTCATGTTGTGCCTAACCATTTATGATCAGTCGTTTGGCTCTGTGAGCTCATCACGGTGGTAAATGTACAGGAATAAGGAATGCTTTTAATTCAATAATTTTGTGTGTTCTTCCATTCAAAGGACATGGGCAATATTCAAGCCAAATCTGTAATTTACATTTACATTTTTCAAGTTTTCTAAAGCAGCAAAGAGTTTTTGATATTGCTTTCCTGACATGTCTAGTTTAGTAGATAGTTTAGTAGATAGGAATGGTCCCAAAGCTACACTAGGACCCCGGGCACCGCTGAGGTGTCGCTATGTGTTGCTGCTCTCTGGAGAAAATTTTGATGTACCCCAATGGGAAATAAATTCAGAGAGTCAGGGTTTGCTGTAAATCAGTGTGCTTCTTTACTGGAGGAACCCAAGTGCAAAATGATACAGACAATGCGCTGAGCTCGGTTCTCCAGCCTCCTCCCTGGCAGAAGAAGGTTCTGTGCTGAGGAAAAAGCTGATCTAGCTGTCCTTCTTTCTCTCAGAAGGCTGGTACCCAGTTCAAAGGACTGGTGGCCCAAGGTCTGTGGCTCGGTTCTCTAGCTGGCTCTCTGGTAAAGGGCTATTGACCTAGACTCTCTTATGTTAAATATTGGCCACTATCTGCAACAACTAAGAGCTCTGACTGATCTCCTTATATGCAGTTTCTAGCTGAACTAGAACCTTCTAGTGGGACAGGTGGAGTGGAGAAGCACTACAGCTTAAACAGAAACATTGTTGCAATTTCAGTCTGTCATAGACTTGTATAGAGTTTCAATACAAGTCTATGGGAACAACTAAGCAGTTTTTTCAGATATAACAGAGCTAAACTAGTTTAAAGCTCAGCGTGTCAGTTTTTTCCCTTAAAAACTTTGCGTAGTTCCTTATAGTAATGCTGAAAGATTTATAACTTCTCAGTGCATAAATAGAAAGTTCCAAAAGTATCTGTGAAGGATAATGAATTTAGGCTTAAATCAGTTTCCCTTTATTTCAATTTACATATATTTTTTTTATTGGGGACTGATTATATTCAAACTAGCAGTATACATACATCATTACTACACCAATAGACAGGATAGCACACAAAAGTATATGGAAGTGATAATGAATTTGGACCCAAATCCATTTCCCTATTTCACACGTTTTTAATCTTTTTTTTTTTTTTCCAGGGGTTATTGATTATATGCAAACTAGCAGCATATATACTTGATACACCAAGACACAGGGTAGGCAATTTCAGAGTCAGGAATTGTGCCATGGAGCCAGGGGACACAGCCTTCCTCCTGCTCCTCCTCCTTGCAGCCCCAAAGAAGGCTTTCAGTGGAGTCTTCCCAGTCTTCATTGCCCCATCCTAGAGGGGCATACCAGTCATACCTTTGTTGATGGTGGTGGCAATAGTTGCACCTGTAGCCACAGCGTTGGTGGTGGGGGCAGCAGCAGAGGGAGTCGGGGAAAATGCAGAGCAGAGGAGGAGGGCCCAGAAGTCCACAATCCACAAACAGCAGTAGCTATTTCAGTCTCCTCAACATGATGGAGCAGTTTTTCCATATGCTGCACCTGGCTGAGGCCAGTCAGTAAACCGACAGCTCAGGTTCAGGCCTGCCTAAACTATGGCCAGTCTCTGTTGCATATCCAGATCCCTGACCCCTTGGATTTCTGGGCAGGCAGACTGGAACAGTGGCCAGACCTGGCACAGCATGCTTTCTATAATTTTTCAAGCCCTGCCTCCATTGTCATCTCAGAGAGGGTTTTTCAGTGCTGTGGATGGTGTGGTGACTGCCACTAATGCCTGAGGGTCAGTTCAGTGTACTCACTTTCCACACGGTTGAAATTTTAACATTTTCTTGAAGGCGGAGTTACATTCGTTTAAGGCGCAGCATAAATGTACATGATAATTGTATTAATACAGGAATTTCCTCACAGTCCAGGCAGGCTGAATGTGATCAATAGACCTGCTGTCAGTGCCCCATCTTGCCACTCTTGCTGTCTGCCTGCCTGCCTTCCTACCATCACGTTCTGTACATGTTCAAGGCTGCAGAAGGCAGGGAGGTACCCTAGCAGAACGAGCAGAACATCATTCTGTGCTGGGCTGTGAATGCGGCCGGCATCATGCCACTAATGCCAACCATCAAGTTCCCCCAAGAAAATTTATTTTTTCTTATAACACCGTGTGTGGTTAAGCATCATCTGCTCCCTGATCAGGGACAATTTTTAGAAGCTATGGAATATGAAAAAGCATGAGACATGTGCCGGAGCTGTGTCTTTTTAAACACACTGTATGTTAGCGCCTGTAAATGTGCGTTCACCCATAACTCTTTATGTCAGTGTCACTCAGACATGATTTACTATTGCTGTCATTGAGTGCCAGAACTTAGGGAGGGGGGATGGAAAAAAATTATAAAAGATAAATTAAAAGAATTAACAAGTTTTCCTAAAAATGATGAGTCCTAGAAGGTTATATACCAACTTCCAGGGCAACTGGAGCAACTTCGGTTCGGCCCCAACTGAACTTTTTCAAAAATTGGGCAAACTGGATTCGAAACAAATCTTGACTGGTTCGCTCATCTCTACTTACAACCATAGATACATTATAAAATACTTATTTTAAAGAGCATGTAATTGATATGCACTTGAAATATTCTTATGTTGTCAAATGCATTCACACATGTATTTCTGGCATGGAGAGGTTCTTTCTGCCTCTGTAAAACAAGTCCATTTTAAAGGCATTTCTAATCAAAACAAGATTATAATTATTACTTACATCTTGTAATTTCCTACATCAATGGTCTTTTGCATTCAGCGATTAATCATTTTATCAGGGTATTGTTCAAAAAAGGTCAGACTGTCACAAACGAACATTATAACAAACATTATTGTAAATGCTGTTTATTATCACGGCCTAATGTAAGGCTTTGAAAGAAATGTTTGGCATAAGGCGGCGGGAATTATATTGGTAATAATAGGCTATTTGTGTGATCCTCCGAGGTTTTTGTGTATGCAAAATCATAAGTTCATTTTATGTAATTGAATTTTAAACTTTAGGGTTCTGCTACTTGTAGGAAATCATCATTATAATGCATGTTTAATAATTATTATTCGTAATCATTGTTCTCTCTGGGCAAAGCTCTTACCATCTGTCTCCAATAATCATAACCCTATTATCCAAGTTGCAGGATTCGCTTAAATATGAGGAAATGATTTTAGAAACAGACACAGTAAAACTAATAAAAGCAAATTGAACACGGGTAACAATGTCTATATATAACACTTCAGTCATTGGAATATTACACTAAATACGTCAAAAGATTGGCACCTGTTCTCTGTCCCAGGGGTGGCCACCTGGGACATGTTCTTGCAGAGGAGTTCATCATACAATATATAACACTGGTATCGGCTTCCCACCCTGGTCTTGACACATTGGAATGCCAGGAAAGGACTGGTCAACCAATTACTGGAGGAGGTAGGTCATTGCTGCAGCCAGTGATTGGCTGACCAGTCATTTCCTGACATTTACTGTATGTTAATGGACAAGGAAGTGGAAACAAGTTGGGGCCCAGTAAGAAACAAAAAAATAGTGGTAATGGATTGGTGAAGGTAATTGTCAGGGCTTTTTTTTTTCTCTTTTTTTAAAACCATTTTTTAAAAAGCCTTTTACTAAACAAATTTGACGCACTGGACAAACTCTTTAACTTCTTCCAGCCAAAGCCAATTTGGACCAAAGGCCGAGACCAAGTTTTTCAAATCTAACGTGTCAATTTATGGATGCTTTTATATATTTAAGTGATTCTAAGAATGTGTTTTTTTAATTTCACGATGTAGTAGTAAGGATGAGCAAAATGGGTTCGATCCGAACTTTGACGGCAGACGAACCCGAATATTTTCAGGTTTGTTTTGGACAAATAGACTAAAACGGCTCGTTGCGCCATTTTAGAGCACATGTCGGCGGGAAAATAGCATTAGGGAGGAAGAAGATGGGTTCTCACATGCACCAGAAAGGAAGTGGAGGTGGGGGCTTGCCTTGATTGGCTCCCAGATTAACAGACAGCCTGGATGAGCCAATCAATACTGCAGCAGGCAGGGAGGTGCCCTAGCAGAACGACTAGAACACCATTCTGTGCTGTAAAACAGGGTAGTTGGGTGTTAATCAGGGACAGTCAGAAATCAGTCAGGGACAGTCAGAAATCAATCAACCTTATTGCGAGGGAGAGTGAAAGGAAAGGCGAGGATTCCAAAAAAGAATTGTGTGTGTTGTGTAAAATAGGGACAAGCAGGGCAGCTGACAGGCAGGCAGACAGAAGACAGGAGCTGTGGCAGACTGTGCTTGCTATCTGCTGTTCAGGTCTGCACTGCAGCACCTGCACTTCTGTTACCTGCAAGCAAATACTTTTTTCGCAGAAATCCATTTTTTTTTGTGGAGTTCAATTTAATTCAGCAGCATATAAAGTATACGTGATTACTGCCTCAATACTCAAGGTGTAGCAGCATTCTACCTGTGTGTATTAACGCAAAATTCAGCATCAAGCTTCAATCGTCCATTTAGTCAGTTTCGGCCTTCTCGATTCAGAAACACACCTCCACTCAAACGCACCTGCACTGAATTCCCAATTGTGCAAGTGCAGATGGAAGGTGCAGTGTATTTGAATGGAGGAGACTGAGTCACTTTCCTGGTCACATGACCCTCCATCAGCAGCCATTTTGTGGACAGGAGCTCCATGACTTGGCCATCAAGGAAGCGTACCTTATGAAACGTTGCAGAATTTCAACAAAGACTATATTAGTAAGTGTCATAAAATCATCTTAAAAATACATTGGTCAATGATAATCAGAAAGTGGTCAACTCTTTTAACAGGAATCAATGGTAGTTGCATGAGTCTGGAGCATACAGAAGCCTCCTTCTCCACTCTTCAAAAATTAAAGACACCATACAGGAAATCCATATGGGTATTATTCGTACTATTTTATTTTTTCCCCTCCACAGACACTGCATCCTTCTTCAGACACTGAATGCAGCTGGACTGAAGAATGGGTTCTTTGGTTTAGGAAAAATGAATGACCATAGGTCCGTGTGTTGTATGTAAATGCATCTGAGGCATTCCCTGTGAGGTGTTTATAGTCTTTGGATAATGTCTTCACTGATCCTGGGGCAAAGAGATCTAAGGGAGGTAGACCAATCCATAAAAAAAAATAATGAAATTTGTGGAACCTCCTTAACCTCATTCAAGCTGTGGAAGGACACATCTGTATGGTGGAACAATGGTCCCATCAAATGTTGTGCCCAAGCACAAAATGAACCTAGCCCTACTTATTGGGCTAGTAAAATTCCCAGTAGTATCAGTATGGCAAATTTTTCTCTTTTTTTTTTTCAGGACTTAAACATTACTTAATTGAATTATATCCAAGACAATAAAATATTCCAGCCTGCTCGTTGCTCCTCCAGATATGAAACATTCCCTGTGTTGTGTAAAATGGAGACACGATGGCCTTGAGAAGACTATTTAGGAGCAATTATATAACTCTACATCATGAAATTGCCAAGTTACACTGTGACACACATATTACATTGTACTATTCTGAGTTTATCTTGTAGAAAATGTGAGAATTGATAGCTGTACATCTTGGGTAATAATTTACAAAATGATGCTTTCAATAACCATTCGTTTCAAACTCATTACTTAGTGGAGAGAACGACAGCCTCAAAAAGTAAATGAGGGCTGTAACAATGAAGGCTTGTACAAGAAACTTATAGCTCTTTTATGAAAATAAATGTCTCCATCTGTCTTCTTGGTTTTCAGACTTGGGCAGATGCCCAACAATTCAGCATGAGATGTAATTTGTAAAGAAGCGAGGAACAGATTTTTCAATTTCACGCACTTTTTAGAGTTTTTTTTTAAATGACTTGTTGAATTATTCCAATCAATAAACTCCCACTAAATCATTAGAGTTTATCTGCCTGCAGAATAAACCCATTAGTGAGCATCTTTTTGCCTCACAATTAAAAAAAGACAATCATGTGTTCCCTAATGCAAAATGAGAAAATCGTTTATCCGGTTTGGATAAATCTATAAAGTAGGAGAAACAACACTGTATTTATATTGACAGCCTTAAATAGAAGGTTTTCTTACGTGTGCGCTTTTATTTTAAGTTCACAATAGTTTGCAATCTCCTTCTTATTGAGAGATAAATAGATATTTGACAATCTACAGACGTAATTTTTTTGTAATCAAAGTTTATTGAGAATTACAGTAAGGGGACATTCACATGGCGGGTTTTTAAGCTGAATTTTGGTGCAGACAGCCACAACAAAATGTTGTTGACAACCCTCTGACAGCGAAATCCTCTCTGCCTTCCATACATCTCAATGAGAGGCAGCGGTGAGGATTGCGGAATCCCACGAAGTGGAATTCAACCTGAATTTCAGGATAAATTCAATTAGCTTCGAAGCTGAATTTTCTCGTGCTTCGTGTTAGCGAATCGACTTAATCTAAAATAGTGCAAAAAACTGAGATTTCACACCAGATTTTCAAGCAAACCTGGCCCGTCACGAGCAAATGGAGGCAGTAAGTTTGATTAAAAAATTTTTTAATCTTAATTTTACACAGTTTTTACACTCAGATGCAACAATCATGTATGAACACAGTATCTGAGGGATACAATGACGTGAAGGGGGGGGGCGCAATATCTTAGCTCCCTGTTATTGCACCCGCTACAAAAAAAAGTGCTTCGTGATGAAGTAATTATTCACAAAGCAATTTTTTTTGTACAATCCGGCAAATCTGCCAAATAGAACTTTTCAAATATTCACTCATCTCTAGTTATAGTTTATGCAGATTTTCCAAGCGTGTATATTCTTGTGGATTTTGATGCAGATTTACTCCAGTTCTGCACTGAAAATCTGCCCAAACAATTGACATGCTGTGGATTTTAAAATCTGTACCCCAGGTCAATATCAGTATAGAAACTTTCGGCACCGTAGAGATGATACTTTAAGACTTTGAAAATCCTATCTACTTAGCTGGTACTGTATTGCTCTGCGGATTTTCTGCTTGTAAATTGCACTGTGTGCATATAGCCTTAGGATGCCACTGCCATCTGTGCATCCTATAGTTAAGCCCCCAGCAGATGCTGGGATGAAGACTGTATGGGAGCATGTCAGGGAGCCTTCGTTTTGGTGGGCTATGGCTGTATGATTTTCAATTTTTTTAATTATTTTTTTAATCTTAGATACTATGACATTAATAGACATAATATGATTTCATTACAGATGATTTTATTCTTCAATTGTATTTTATTACCATTTCTGTGGAGATCCCTATCGCCTCTGAGTATATAAATATCACCTTAAGGTGCTCATTAAAAGTTTTCATGCAAACGACTTGACACAGATACGAGTCAGCATTTTCTTAAGTCACTGTATGTTTCTAATGACTCAAATGGATTACTTCTGGCATCTAGTTAGAATCCATCTTAGTTAGTAAAAAAACATTGTCGACGGAACTTTCTGAATCTTGTGTCTCAGGGTTTTTGGTCTTTGTTGCTAGAACATTTTCAGAAATGAGCATGTGATATATTAAGGTCTTTTGACAGTCTCTCCACCAGTCATCATTGTGGGCTATGGTTTCAAGCAATTTATCGAAACCTATGGATGTACTTAGCTAATTAGGCAGTATTTACACCACAGCATTCCCTCTGATCAGCATGGCTGCATTAGGATTCAGTATAAATAAGTACAGATAAGATGAGTAGAAAAGACTCCAGTCAAAAGGCTGACCAGGACATTCACTTACCCCATAAATAACAATTCTGGAGCATCTTTTCTCATAACTAGTATAATGTAGCATTCTGTTGCTTCTAAAATGCTTATAGTATTAATGAATTGATAACTACTAGATGTTACTATTACCCTTGTCAGATGGACGCGTCCATACATAGTGCTGTCAGCACTTATTAGACAGTGTCAGATGATGCTACAATGTTTTCGTAACACCTATTCACTAGAGTTGAGCGAACCCGAACTGTAAAGTTCGGGTTCGTACCGAACTTTAGGTTTTTCGGCACCCGGACCTGAACCCGAACATTTACGTAAAAGTTCGGGTTTGGGTTCGGTGTTCGGCACTTTCTTGGAGCTTTTTGAAAGGCTGCAAAGCAGCCAATCAACAAGCGTCATACTACTTGCCCCAAAAGGCCATCACATCCATGCCTACTATTGGCATGGCTGTGATTGGCAAACTGCAGCATGTGATCCAGCCTCTATTTAAGCTGGAGTCACGTAGCGCCGCCCGTCACTCTGCTCGGATTAGTGTAGGCTGCAGCTGCTGTGAGGGAGAGATCAGGGAGAAATCTTATGAAGAACTGCTTTTTTACTCAGCGATCTACAGCAAATGTGTTTTGTGGGTGCAGTGCACAATTTTTTTAAGCCTGCCCTGAGCCAACTACTGCTGAAAACACAGAACTTTTTTTACTTCAGTTTGTCAATATCAATACATAATCGGCAGCTATTTTATGCAACGATAGTGCACCAGCACAGGCTATCTGCATGTCTGCAAGTCCAGAAATACAGCTTTTTGCTTACTGGGGTTTAAAAAAAACTTTTTTTCATATAGTGCACATCTAGGATTAGACGTGCAGAAGTGAGTGTCACATTTATGCCACAAATACAGCTTTTTGCTTACTGGGGTGAAAAAAACCCATCTGTTTCATATAGTGCACATCTGGGATTAGATGTACATAAGTGAGTGTCACATTTAGGCCAGAAATACGTCTTTTTGCTTACTGGGGTGAAAAAACCCTCTTATATACTGCACATCTGGGATTAGACGCGCATAAGTGACTGTGAAATTTAGGCCATAAATACGACTTTCTCATACTGGGGCATACTGGGGTGAAAAAAAAACATTTATTTCATATAGTGCACATCTAGGATTAGACGTGCATAAGTGAGTGTCACATTTAGGTCAGAAATACAGCTTTTTGTTTACTGGGGTGAAAAAACCCTCTGATATACTGCACATCTGGGATTAGACGTGCATAAGTGAGTGTCACATTTAGGCCAGAAATACAGCTTTTTGGTTACTGGGGTGAAAAAACCCTCTGATATACTGCACATCTGGGATTAGACATTCATAAGTGACTGTCACATTTAGGCCAGAAATACAGCTTTGTGCTTACTGGGGTGAAAAAACCCTATGATATAGTGCACATCTGGGATTAGACGTGCATAAGTGAGTGTCACATTTAGGTCAGAAATACGGCTTTTTGGTTACTGGGGTGAAAAAACCCTCTGATATACTGCACATCTGGGATTAGATGTGCAAAGGTGACTGTGAAATTTAGGCCAGAAATTCGGCTTTGTGCTTACTGGGGTGAAAAAACCCTCTGATATACTGCACATCTGGGATAAGACGTGCATACGTGAGTGTCACATTTAGGCCAGAAATACAGCTTTTTGGTTACTGGGGTGAAAGATCCCTCTGATATACTGCACATCTGGGATTAGACATGCATAAGTGACGGTCACACTTAGGCCAGAAATACAGCTTTGTGCTTACTGGGGTGAAAAAACCCTCTGATATACTGCACATCTGGGATTAGACGTGCATAAGTGAGTATCACATTTAGGCCACAAATACGGCTTTGTGCTTACTGGGGTGAAAAAACCCTCTGATATACTTTACATCTGGGATTAGACGTGCATAAGTGAGTGTCACATTTAGGCCAGAAATACAGCTTTGTGCTTACTAGGGTGAAAAAACCCTATGATATAGTGCACATCTGGGATTAGGCGTGTATAAGTTACTGTGAAATTTAGGCCACAAATACCGCTGTCATATTGTCACGACCGCTACCCCAGCAGCAGTCGTGTCGCACCAGACGGAGGGGAAGGGGGACCCTTATCTACGGATGGGAATAGTATGGCCACCCCTGACTAACCCTAAGCTGGCACCTGTCTGCCCTGATACCCTAGACGGGGTGTGAACCCGTGCGGCGAGCAGGATGCCTAAACCCTCAGTCACCCTAATCAAGCCTAGAGTGGGGAAAGGCTGATGGGAGCACTAGTCACCATCACTCATGTCTAGGAGAACAGCAGGGGAAGACAGCAACAAACAAACTATATCAAAGATAGACTTATCCAGTCACGAGCAGAGAAGGCGATCCCAATCACGACAGTCCACGCCGGACAAGAGCTCCGCAGCAACACCATCAAACGATCTCCTTCAAAGGTCAGAATAGAACTGGAAGTAAGGACTATATCTGCCAATGACTGCAAGTGAAAGTGAAACTAATATAGTAGCTGGGAGTGGCAGACAGGACTCACCTGAGAAGGATGCCTACAAACTCCCAGTCAGGACAAAAAGGTTCACAAGGCAAAACCCAGATGACATACCCTGAACCACGGAGCAAACTCACAAGCTATCGCGAGTAGCAAGTCGCTGCGACCTTCTCCTCCCAGACCTGTCTGGATCAGTCACAGTCGTGACAGTACCCCCCTTTCTACGAGGGGCCCCTGGACCCTCAAGACCAGGCCTCTCCGGATGGGAGCTATGAAAAGCCTGAATGAGTCTGTCCGCTTTTATCTCTGATGCTGGAACCCACATTCTCTCTTCGGAACCATAACCTTTCCAGTGCACCAGGTACTGAAGAGAGCGGCGAACATATCGTGAATCAACAATCTTTTCTACCTGAAACTCAAGACTGCCATCAACAACCACCGGTGGAGGCGGTAGTGGCAATGGTTCAGGAGGTTCTACATATCTCTTAAGCAGAGATCTGTGGAAGACATTATTGATCCTTAGAGTCTGAGGTAGCTCCAGACGAAAAGCCACCGGGTTAATGATCTTAATTACCCTATAAGGACCAATAAATCTTGGACCTAATTTCCACGAGGGAACCTTCAACTTGATATTTCTGGTAGACAACCACACCAAGTCATTCACCCCAAGGTCCGGACCTTCAGAGCGCTTCCTATCAGCCGCACGTTTGTATCTACCACCAATTCTCTTCAAACTTTCTTGCACACTCTGCCACACTGAAGAAAGTGAAGACGCAAATCGTTCCTCCTCGGGAATCCCAGACGGCCCCCCCCTCACTAAACGTACAAAACTGAGGATGGAAACCATACGCACCAAAAAATGGTGACTTATCGGTGGATTCTTGACGACAATTATTAATGGCAAACTCGGCTACCGGTAAATAAGATGACCATTCCTCCTGATTTTCGGAAACAAAGCATCTCAAATATGTCTCTAGGTTTTGATTGGTACGTTCAGTCTGACCGTTGGACTGTGGATTGAAAGATGAAGAAAACGACAGATGAACCCCTAAACGAGAACAAAAAGCTTTCCAAAATTTACAAACGAATTGGGTACCACGATCCGAAACAATATCGGAAGGGACCCCGTGAAGCTTCACGATGTGGTCAATAAAAACCTGAGCCAGTGTGTTAGCATTAGGCAATGCGGCAAGAGCAATAAAGTGCACCATTTTACTGAATCTGTCAACAACTACAAGAATAACAGTCTTCCCCGCTGATACTGGTAGATCCGTAATGAAATCCATTGACAGGTGCGTCCAAAGCCTGTTGGGGATGGCCAGAGGTAAAAGACGCCCTGCCGGACGAGTATGATCTACCTTAGAACGAGCACAGGTAGCACATGCAGACACAAAATTCAACACCTCCTGGCGCCATTTAGGCCACCAGAACCGACGAGACACTAACTCAGAGGTTGCCCTACTACCTGGGTGTCCTGCCAGTGTGGAGTTATGGTGTTCTTTTAGTATCTCCAGTCGTAAATTTTCTGGCACAAACAGTTTACCCGAGGGGCAGGAGGCCAGGGCGTCCCCCTGAGCTTCCAACACCCTCCCCTCCAAACCTAAGTGTAATGCAGAGACCACCACCCCCTTTTGCAAATGGGCTCTGGTACCTCAACATCACCCCCTCCAGAAAAACTTAGAGACAATGCATCCGCCTTAGTATTTTTTGCCCCCGGGCGATAGGTTATTACAAAATTAAACCTAGTAAAAAATAACGACCACCGAGCCTGTCTAGGGGTGAGACGTTTAGCAGACTCCAGATATAATAAGTTTTTGTGATCAGTAATCACCGTGACGGGATGAACCGCCCCCTCCAAAAAATGACGCCACTCCTCAAAAGCCAACTTAATAGCCAAAAGTTCCCTGTTGCCAATATCATAGTTCCTTTCTGCAGTAGACAATATCTTCGAAAAGAAAGCACACGGACGCCATTCACCAGGGGACGGGCCCTGAGATAGTACCGCTCCCACCCCCACCTCTGATGCGTCAACCTCTACAATAAAAGGAAGCGAGACATCTGGCTGTACGAGAATAGGGGCCGAGGTGAATCTCTCCTTCAGAGCTGCAAAGGTAGTTTTGGCTGCATGTGACCATTTATAAAAATCGGATCCCTTTCGGGTCATGTCCGTCAATGGTTTGACCACCAAGGAATAGTTTTTTATAAACTTTCTATAAAAATTGGCAAACCCCAGGAAGCGTTGCAATGCCTTCAGGTTCTCAGGCAGATCCCAGTCTATAATCGCCCGGACTTTCTCTGGATCCATGCGGAAACCTGAATCTGACAACACATACCCCAGAAATGGCAGTTCTTTTACGGCGAACACACATTTTTCTAACTTAGCAAACAATTTGTTGGCCCTTAATATCTGCAGCACTTGTCTCACATGGATCTTATGTGTATCCAGATCCGGGGAATAGACCAGGATGTCATCAAGATATATCACAACAAATCTCCCGATAAGGTGACTAAAAATATCGTTGACAAAATGTTGGAATACCGCAGACGCATTAGTAAGACCAAATGGCATGACCAGTATTTCATAATGCCCTTCCGGAGTATTAAAAGCCGTCTTCCACTCATCCCCCTCTTTGATACGAACAAGGTTATAGGCTCCTCTGAGATCCATTTTGGAGAACCATTTAGCACCAGCAACCTGATTAAAGAGGTCGGGAATGAGAGGAAGAGGATAGGGATCTCGGATAGTTATCCGGTTTAATTCCCGGAAATCCAGGCAAGGACGTAGGCCCCCATCTTTCTTTTTAATGAAAAAGAACCCTGCAGCCACAGGTGAAGAAGAGGGTCTGATGTGTCCCTTAGCCAAACTCTCCGAAATATAATCTTTCATAGCCTTCCTCTCCGGGCCGGAAAGATTGTATACCCGGGTTTTAGGTAGTTTGGCCCCAGGTAGTAGATTAATCGGGCAATCATATGGACGATGAGGTGGTAACCCCTGACAACCCTTCTCAGAGAACACATCCACAAAATCTGACAGAAAGGCAGGTAAAGATGTTACAGAGAGTGTAGAGCACCTACTACTCAAGCAGTTGTCCTTACAATGTTCACTCCACTCCACAATCTCCCCGGCCTGCCAATCCACCACTGGATTGTGAGTCACCAGCCAGGGAAGCCCCAATACCATAGGAGCCGGAAGACCGTCCAGGACATAACACGAGATATGCTCTTTATGGAGGTCCCCTACCTGCAGATGGATATTATGAATAATCTGAGTTAACTCTTTCTGAGTAAGAGGGGAGGAGTCGATGGCAAAAACAGGAATAGTTATGCGTATCGGTTCTGGAGTAAAACCCAGCGCCTGAGCAAACCGTGAATCCACCAAGTTGACCCCCGCCCCACTGTCCAAAAAGACGGAACAGATCTCAGTCTTATTGCCCGCCTCAACGGTAGCGGACAACAAAAACTGAGACATGCGTATGGAGGAAACGAATACGCCCAGACTGTTATCCTCCGCACAATCTGGGGACTCTAGTTTTCCGGCGGCTCCTTTGTTTGTGGTCTCTTGGGTTCTGAGGGACAAACCTTTACAAAATGACCCCTCCCCCCACAACGAAAACAAACCTCTGACCTACAGCGGAACTTAGGAGGATTCACCCGTCTAGTGGCGCCCCCTATTTGCATTGGTTCGACTGCATCATAACAAACCGATCCCTGCCCTATAGAGGCCTCCGTAAAATTTTATAGTCTCTCCCTGAGTCGTCTGTCGATTCTTATGGACAGAGACATAGCAGCCTCCAGAGACCCAGGGACCTCGTATACCGCCAGCGCGTCTTTTAATTTTTCAGACAACCCCTGGCAGAACTGATTCCTAAGGGCCGAGTCGTTCCATAACGTATCAGTAGCCCACCTACGGAATTCGGAACAATATAGTTCAGCAGACCGGTTCTCTTGCCGAAGTCTACGTAGCTTAGACTCAGCCAGTGAGACCCTGTCCGGGTCATCATATACGAGACCCAGGGCTTTAAAAAACTCCTCCACTGATCGTAAGGCCAGAGAGTCTGATGGTAGGGAGAAAGCCCAAGCCTGCGGATCTCCTTGCAGGAGAGAAATTACAATACCCACCTGTTGTTCCTCACCGCCGGAGGATCTAGGGCGTAACCTGAAGAACAATTTGCAAGCTTCTCTGAAAGTTACAAATTGGTCTCTCCCTCCTGAGAACATATCAGGTAAAGCCACTTTTGGCTCAGGAGTACCTTGGTTTCCCGTAGCAACGGTGGAACCCAAGGATTGCTGCTGCAGCACTGTTGCTTTTAATCCTGCCACTTCAAGGGATAACCCCTGAAATTGTTTCGCCAAAACCAAAACCGGATCCATAGTGGAACAGACAAAAATACAAAGCAAAACAGCAAGCAACAAAGAGAAAAAAATAAATAAAAAATGTCACTTTTTTTTTTTTTAAAAGGCCAGATATACTGTCACGACCGCTACCCCAGCAGCAGTCGTGTCGCACCAGACGGAGGGGAAGGGGGACCCTTATCTACGGATGGGAATAGTATGGCCACCCCTGACTAACCCTAAGCTGGCACCTGTCTGCCCTGATACCCTAGACGGGGTGTGAACCCGTGCGGCGAGCAGGATGCCTAAACCCTCAGTCACCCTAATCAAGCCTAGAGTGGGGAAAGGCCGATGGGAGCACTAGTCACCATCACTCATGTCTAGGAGAACAGCAGGGGAAGACAGCAACAAACAAACTATATCAAAGATAGACTTATCCAGTCACGAGCAGAAAAGGTGATCCCAATCACGACAGTCCACGCCGGACAAGAGCTCCGCAGCAACACCATCAAACGATCTCCTTCAAAGGTCAGAATAGAACTGGAAGTAAGGACTATATCTGGCAATGACTGCAAGTGAAAGTGAAACTAATATAGTAGCTGGGAGTGGCAGACAGGACTCACCTGAGAAGGATGCCTACAAACTCCCAGTCAGGACAAAAAGGTTCACAAGGCAAAACCCAGATGACATACCCTGAACCACGGAGCAAACTCACAAGCTATCGCGAGTAGCAAGTCGCTGCGACCTTCTCCTCCCAGACCTGTCTGAATCAGTCACAGTCGTGACACACATAGAGTTTAAAAAATTTTTTTTAGTGCAATACCCAACATCAGGGTTTTTATTGGCGGTTAATTATTTTTAACAGACTTAACCACTTTTTACTTTGCTTTCTGAACGCTAACTATGAGGCAAACATCTAATAAGGGACGCGGTCATGGTCGTGGTGGTAGTGTTGGTGGAGCCTCTGATGCAGGGAGAGGACGTGACCGTTCTGCCACAGCTACACGTCCTACTGAACCTACTACCTCAGGTCCAGGTAGCCACAAGAATCTACAGTGATATTTGGTCAGGCCTAATTCCGTTCTAAGGATGGTAAGGCCTGAGCAGGATGGTAAGGCGTGAGCAAGTACAGGCGCTAGTCAATTGGGTGGCCAACAGTGGATCCAGCACGTTCACATTATCTTCCACCCAGTCTTCTGCAGAAAGCGCACAGGTGGCGCCTGAAACCCATGCCCATCAGTCTGTCACATCACCCCCATGCATATCAGGGAACCTGTCTGAGCCTCAAGTTATGCAGCAGTCTCTTATGCTGTTTGAAGACTCTGCTGGCAGGGTTTCCCAAGGGCATCCACCTAACCCTTCCCCAGGGGTGGAAGACATATAATGCACTGACGCACAACCACTTATGTTTCCTGATGAGGACATGGGAATACCCCCTCAGCACATCTCTGATGATCACGAAACATAGGTGCCAACTGCTGCGTCTTTCTGCAGTGTGCAGACCGAAAAGGAGGTCAGGGAGGAAGACTGGGTGGAAGACGATGCAGGCGACGATGAGGTCCTAGACCCCACATGGAATGAAGGTCGTGCCACTGACTTTCAGAGTTCGGAGGAAGAGGCAGTGGTGAGACCGAGCCAACAGCATAGCAAAAGCGGGAGCAGGGTGCAAAAGTAGAGCAGCCGTCACCAAAACAGTTCGCCTGCTACTGGCCACCGTCACCAGGGACCGAACACACCAAAGGCAGCTTCAAGGAGTTCCCTGGCATGGCACTTCTTCACACAATGTGCTGACAACAAGACCCCAGTGGTTTGCACGCTGTGCCATCACAGCCAAAAAGGGCTCAGGCCCCTCCTGCTCCCTCTTCTGCTGCTGCCTCGGCCTCTTCCTCCGCCTCTGGAGGAACGTTGGCACCTGACGCCCAGCAAACAGAGGATGTGCCACCAACAACATCACCTCCATCACCAAGCATCTCCACCATGTCACACGGAAGCATTCAGCTCTCCATCTCACAAACCTGAGAGAAAGCGTAAATTCCCACCTAGCCACCCTCGATCCCTGTCCCTGAATGCCAGCATTTCTAAACTACTGGCCTTTGAAATGCTGTCATTCAGGCTGGTGGATACGGACAGCTTCAAGCAGCTCATGTCGCTTGCTGTCCCACAGTACGTCGTTCCCAGGCGCCACTACTTCTCCAGGAGAGCCGTGCCCTCCCTGCACAACCAAGTATCGGATAAAATCAAGTGTGCACTGCGCAACGCCATCTGTGGCAAGGTCCACCTAACCACAGATATGTGGACCAGTAAGCACGGCCAGGGACGCTATATCTCCCTAACTGCACATTGGGTAAATGTAGTGGCGGCTGGGCCCCAGGCGGAGAGATGTTTGGCGCACGTCCTTCCGCCGCCAAGGATCGCAGGGCATCATTCTTTGCCTCCTCTTCCTACTCGGCTTCCTCCTCCTCTTCTACCACCTCCTCATCCGGTCAGCGACAGACCTTCACCACCAACTTCAGCACAGCCCGGGGTAAACGTCAGCAGGCCGTTCTGAAACTGATGTTTTTGGGGACAGGTTTCACACCGCGCAGGAGTTGTGGCGGGGTATAGAACTTCAGACCGACGAGTGGTTGCTGCCAGTGAGCCTCAAGCCCGGCCTGGTGGTGTGTGATAATGGTCGAAATCTCGTTGCAGCTCTGGGACTAGCCGGTTTGACGCACACCCTTGCCTGGCGCATGTGCTGAATTTGGTGGTGCAGAAATTCATTCACAACTACCCCGACATGTCAGAGCTGCTGAGTAAAGTGCAGGCCGTCTGTGCGCGCTTCCGGCGTTCTCATCCTGCCGCCGCTCGGCTGTCTGCTCTACAGCCTAACTTCGGCCTTCCCGCTCACCGCCTCATATGCGACGTGCCCACCAGGTGGAACTCTACCTTGCAAATGCTGGAGAGACGGTGCGAGCAGCAGCAGGCCATAGTGGAGTTTCAGCTGCAGCACGCACGGGTGAGTCGCACTGCGGAACAGCACCACTTCACCACCAATGATTGGGCCTCCATGCGAGACCTGTGTGCCCTATTGCGCTTTTTTGAGTACTCCACCAACATGGCCAGTGGCGATGACGCCGTTATCAGCGTTACAATACCACTTCTATGTCTCCCTGAGAAAACACTTAGGGCGATGATGGAAGAGGATGTGGCCCAGGACGAGGAGGAGGAAGAGGGGTCATCTTTAACACTTTCAGGCGAGTCTTTTAGAAGTGGCTCAGAAAGAGGATTTTTGCAACAGCAGAGGCCAGGTACAAATTTGGCCAGCCAGGGCCCACTACTGGAGGACGAGATAGGGGGAGGAGGATGAGGAGGAGGAGGATGGGGATGAAGCATGTTCACAGCGGGGTGGCATCCAACGCAGCTCGGGCCCATCACTGGTGCGTGGCTGGGGGAATACGGAGGACGCAGACGATACGCCTCCTACAGAGGACAGCTTGGGCAGCCTGGCACACATGAGCGACTACATGCTGCAGTGCCTGTGCAACGACTGCAGAGTTGCCCACTTTTTAACATGTGCTGACTACTGGGTGGCCACCCTGCAGCGCATGCCCAGTCTGCCATTGGTGCCCCAGCCTCACGTAACCCTAACCCCCCCATCCGGCACTTCTACTGTGTCCAGGGTCGGTGCCTGGAGCTGACACATTACCGGTAGTGATGTCCCGATACTGGACATTTGCAGAGTACTTGTACTCGTGCAAATGTCCCCGATACCACTGCTGATACCTGCTGGCCGCTTACGGTGGCACTCAGCAGTTCGGCGTGGGGGAAGGAATTGTGTGACTCGCATTTCCGGCACCTGACCTTTGAGAGGACGCTGTGATCCGCGCAATGGGTTAATTGCGCGGCTCACAGCGTCCTGTCAGAGGTCGGGTGCCGGTACTGATCTTCAGTCTCTGCATTGGGGGTAGTGGGCAGTGCGACCCCCCTCCCTCCCTCCCCAGTATTAATCATTGGTGGCAGTGGCCACAGGGTTCCCCTCCCCCCCCCATCATTGGTGGCAGTGGTCAGTTCCGATCAGAGTCCCAGCAGTGTAATGCTGGGGCTCCGATCGGTTACCATGGCAGCCAGGACGCTACTGAAGTCTGGCTGCCATGGTATGATAGTGAGCAGCATTATACTCACGTGCGCTGTGGCCGCTGGGTGCTCCTTCTTCTCATAGGTCTGTGCGGCGCATTGCTAATGCTATAAGCATTAGCAATGCGCCGCACCGACAGAAGGAGCGCCCGGCGGCCACGGCGCACATGAGTATAATGCTGCTCACTAACATACAATGGCAGCCAGGACTTCAGTAGCGTCCTGGCTGCCATGGTAACCGATCGGAGCCCCAGCATTACACTGCTGGGACTCCGATCGGAACTGACCACTGCCACCAATGATGGGGGGGAGGGGGACCCTATGGCCACTGCCACTAATGATTAATACTATGGGGGTTGAGTCACCAGAGGGGGCTGATAAGAGGGAGAGGCTGGGGGGCTAATCAGAGACTGGGGGGCACATGAGAGGCTGGGGGGCACATGAGAGGCTGGGGGGCTGATGAAAGGCTGGGGGCACATGAGAGGCTGGGGAGCTGATGAGAGGCTGGGGGGCTGATGAGAGGCTGGGGGCTGATGAGAGGCTGGGGGGCTGATGAGAGGCATGGAGCTCTTATCTGAGGTCAGAGTGGGGGTCATTCACATTGGTGTCTGAGCTGAGGTCTGATTGTGGGTCTGATCTGAGGTGTCATGAAAAAAATAAATTCTTATTGTCCCCCTCTAAAACCTAGGTGCGTCTTGTAGGGAGAAAAATACGGTAGATAGGAGATAGATAGCTAGATAGATAATAGGAGATAGATATTAGATAGATAGAAAGATATGGGATAGATAGATATTAGATAGATAAATATGAGATATAGATAGAATATAGATAGATAGAAGATAGATTGATATTAGATAGATAAAAGATAGATATGAGATAGATAGGATAGATAGATAGATAGATAGATAGATAGATAGATAGATAGATAGATAGATAGATAGATAGATAGATAGATAGATAGGATAGATATTAGATAGATACGAGATAGATATGGGATAGATATGAGATAGATAGATAGATAGATAGATAGATAGATAGATAGATAGATAGATAGATAGATAGATAGATAGGAGATAGATACAGTCAGGTCCATAAATATTGGGACATCGACACAATTCTAACATTTTTGGCTCTATACACCACCACAATGGATTTGAAATTAAACGAACAAGATGTGCTTTACCTGCAGACTGTCAGCTTTCATTTGAGGATATTTACATCCAAATCAGGTAAATGGTGTAGGAATTACAACAGTTTGCACATGTGCCTCCCACTTGTTAAGGACCAAAACTAATGGAACAATTGGCTTCCCAGCTGTTCCATGGCCAGGTGTGTGTTATTCCCTCATTATCCCATTTACAATGAGCAGATAAAAGGTCCAGAGTTAATTTCAAGTGTGCTATTTGCATTTTGAATCTGTTGCTGTCAACTCTCAAGATGAGATTCAAAGAGCTGTCACTATCAGTGAAGCAAGCCATCATTAGGCTGAAAAAACACAACAAACCAATCAGAGAGATAGCAAAAACATTAGGCGTGGCCAAAACAATTGTTTGGAACATTTTTAAAAAGAAGGAACACACCGGTGAGCTCAGCAACACCAAAAGACCCAGAAGACCACGGAAAACAACTGTGGTGGATGACCAAAGAATTATTTCCTTGGTGAAGAAAACACCCTTCACAACAGTTGGCCAGATCAAGAACACTCTCCAGGAGGTAGGTGTATGTGTGTCAAAGTCAACAATTAAGAGAAGACTTCACCAGAGTGAATACAGAGGGTTCACCACAAGATGGAAACCATTGGTGAGCCTCAAAAACAGGAAGTCCAGATTAGAGTTTGACAAATGACATCTAAAAAAGCCTTCACAGTTCTGGAACAACATCCTATGGACAGATGAGACCAAGATCAACTTGTACCAGAGTGATGGGAAGAGAAGAGTATGGAGAAGGAAAGGAACTGCTCATGATCCTAAAAATACCACCTCATCAGTGAAGCATGGTGTTGGTAGTGTCATGGTGTGGGCATGTATGGCTGCCAATGGAACTGGTTCTCTTGTATTTATTGATGATGTGACTGCTGACAAAAGCAGCAGGATGAATTCTGAAGTGTTTCGGGCAATATTATCTGCTCATATTCAGCCAAATGCTTCAGAACTCATTGAACGGCGCTTCACAGTGCAGATAGACAATGACCCAAAGCATACTGCAAAAGCAACCAAAGAGTTTTTTAAGGGAAAGAAGTGGAATGTTATGCAATGGCCAAGTCAATCACCTGACCTGAATCCGATTGAGCATGCATTTCACTTGCTGAAGACAAAACTGAAGGGAAAATGCCCCAATAACAAGCAGGAACTGAAGACAGTTGCAGTAGAGACCTGACAGAGCATCACCAGGGATGAAACCCAGCATCTGGTGATCTCTATGCATTCCAGACTTCAGGCTGTAATTGACTGCAAAGGATTTGCAACCAAGTATTAAAGAGTGAAAGTTTGAATTATGATTATTATTCTGTCCCATTACTTTTGGTTCCTTAACAAGTGGGAGGCACATATGCAAACTGCTGTAATTCCTACACCGTTCACCTGATTTGGATGTAAATACCATCAAATTAAAGCTGACAGTCTGCAGTTAAAGCACATCTTGTTCGTTTCATTTCAAATCCATTGTGGTGGTGTATAGAGCCAAAAATGTTAGAATTGTGTTAATGTCCCAATATTCTTGGACCTGACTGTATTTGTCCCTCAGAGGCTGGTTCACTTTGCTAACTGCTTTTCAGCTCATTTTCCTCAGACACAGCGCTCACAACTCAGAGAAGCAAATTCCTGCTTACTCCAGACTCAGACTGCTAGTAGCTTCTACAAGACATAGGGTGGAGACAGCCCACATCTAACAACTGAAATACCCCCATAATAACCCCGTACTCCCCTATACAAAGCCTTTAAAAGGAACCTGTCACAACCAAAATGCAAAATAATCTGCTGGCAGTAGGATATAGAGCAGGAGGAGCTGAGTGGATTGATATATGTACATTTTTTGGGAAAACATTTAGCATAACTTATATTTCATACATTTAAATTCCTGCTTATTCTGAGCTTTGAAGCACAGAAGGCGGTCCTATCAGTAATTGATAGCCTTCCTTCTATGACTGTGTCTATAGAGAGCTGTCAATAACTGACAGGACCGACTCCTTGACTTCAAAGCTAAAAATGAGCAGGAATTAAAATGAACAAAATTTTACTAAATCTTTTTCCACAAAAGTACTGTATATATCAATCTGCTTAGCTCCACTTGCTCTATAACATGCGGCCTGCAGCTCAGACACCATGTTCAATGTGACAGGTTCCCTTTAAGATACACAGTGCCCAAATACAGTGATATTACATTAATCTCATTAAGCAGTGGAGCTCTGTACTACCAGTGGGGCACTGCATACTTACATCCTGTTCTTTACCTTGAACCTCTGTAAGGAGTTACAGGCTATCGTCTCAAGAGTAGCCCTCTTCTTGCAACTGGTTATAAGGGGGTTTACATAATTTTAATAGTGATTGACAGCCTTCCCTCTATAACTGTGTATACAAGGATAGCTGTCAGTCACTGATAGGATCGGCTTCTTGACTTCAAAACCCAGAATGAGCAGCTCATTTAAATCGTCAGAGTCATCACAGTCACATATACTGTATGAATAACACATGATGATGATGAGGAGGAGGAGGAGGATCAGGAGACGGTTGCCTCAGCTACAGAGGGTAGTACTCATATCAGGTTTATTCCATCTGTTCAGCGTGGAGGGGCCGAAGAGGATGAGGATATCGAGAGTCATCTTCCTGATGAGAACAGCGAAGTCTTGTCTGTTGGGACTCTGGCACACATGGCTGACTTTATGTTATGCTGCCTTTCCCGTGACCCTTGCGTTATACGCATTTTGGCCAACACCGATTACTGGTTGTTCACCCTACTCGACCCCCGCTACAAAGAGAACTTCTCATCTCTTATTCCTGTGGTGGAGAGGACGAGCAAAATGGTGCAATACCAGAAGGTCCTTGTGGAAAAATTGATCCAAAAATTTCCAGTTAACTACGCTGGCGACAGAGTACGTAGTTCCTTGGGCAACAGAGGCGGGGAGATGAGGGGAACACACAGCAGTTCCAACAGAGGCAGGGCAACACTCTCCAAGGCCTGGGACAGTTTTATGACACCCCGCCAGCACCCTCACCCTGATGTACGGCCTAATGTCACAAGTAGTGAAAAGTTTTGGAAGATGGTGAAGGAGTACGTAGCAGTCCGTGTCAGCGTCCTCAGTGATCCCTCTGTGCCTTACAACTATTGGGTGTCCAAGCTGGACACGTGACATGAACTGGTGCTCTACTCCTTGGAGGTGCTGGCTTGCCCTGCCGCCAGCGTTTTGTCAGAGCTGGTATTTAGTGCTGCTGGGGGCATAATAACTGATAAGCTCATCCACCTGTCAACTAAAAAAGCTGACAGGTTGACTCTAATCAAAATGAACAAGGCCCTCAAGCGAGCATGTGTGCGGGCGCACGCTGATGACGCGCGCACCTCCCGACCGGACGCTGAGCTCCCAGCCCATGTGAGATGCCACTCAGCCCCTTCTCTGCCTCTCAGCCGATGTCCTGCCTTGCCCCGCTTTGACCCGCTGTGGACGCAGCTGCTGGTACTTGGCCATCCTGACTGTTGGTGAGATGCCAATCAATTATATCCCAGGCGAGCCCTGCTTCGGACGGCGAGCGGACCAAAGCACTATTTGGCACTATTTATGCTTTGGCAAACACTTTGTATATAAAAAAAAATATAAAAAAATTCCGGCAATGATTTATTCATCCACATCGATTGATGTGAATGGAGAAATTGGGTTTGCCAGGGCATACGGGCTGAGTGGGTTTGGATGTTGGGCGGAGCTCCTATGTCCTGGCAGACGCCTTTCCCCTCCTTTTTTTTTTTTGGCACAAATTTTTTCATCCACATTGATCGATGCGAATGAAGAAATCTGTGCCGTTCATTTTTTCTTTCAGCCCAGAGGCTGAGCGAAAAAAAAAAATCTCATTACCCGTATGCTCAATATAAGGAGAATAGCAGAAACTCCTAATGCTGGCCATACATGTAATGATTGCGGAGACCCTCAAATGCCAGGGCAGTACAAACACCCCACAAATGACCCCATTTTGGAAAGAAGACACCCCAAGGTATTCGCTGAGGGGCATATTGAGTCCATGAAAGATTGAACTTTTTGTCCCAAGTTAGCGGAAAGGGAGACTTTGTGAGAAAAAAAAATAAAAATCAATTTCCGCTAACTTGCGCCAAAAAAAAAAAAATCTTATATGAACTCGCCATGCCCCTCACGGAATACATTGGGGTGTCTTCTTTACAAAATGGGGTCACATGTTGGGTGTTTATACTGCCCTGGCATTTTAGGGGCCCTAAAGCGTGAGAAGAAGTCTGGAATCCAAATGTCTAAAAATACCCTCCTAAAAGATACTCATTGGAATATGGGCCCCTTTGCGCAACTAGGCTGCAAAAAAGTGGCACACATGTGGTATCGCCGTACTCAGGAGAAGTTGGGCAATGTGTTTTGGGGTGTCTTTTTACATATACCCATGCTGGGTGAGAGAAATATCTCTCTAAAATGACAACTTAGTATAAAAAAAAATGGAAAAGTTGACTTTTACAGAGATATTTCTCTCACTCAGCATGGGAATATGTAAAAATACACCATAAAACACATTGCCCTACTTCTTCTGAGTACGGCGATACCACTTGTGTGACACTTTTTTGCAGCCTAGGTGCACAAAGGGGCCCAAATTCCAAAGAGTATCTTTACGATTTCACAGGGCATTTTTTACGCATTTGGATTCCAGACTTCTTCTCACGCTTTAGGGCCCCTAAAATGCCAGGGCAGTATAAATACCCCACAAGTGACCCCATTTTGGAAAGAAGACACCTCAAGGTATTACATGAGGGGTATGGTGAGTTCATGTAAAATTTTATTTTTTGTCACAAGTTAGTGGAATATGAGACTTTGTAAGAAAAAAAAAAGAAAAAAAAATCATTTTCCGCTAACTTGTGACAAAAAATAAAAACTTCCATGAACTCACTATGCCCATCAGCGAATACCTTAGGGTGTCTACTTTCTAAAATGGGGTCATTTGTGGGGTGTTTCTACTGTCTGGGCATTGTAGAACCTCAGGAAACATGACAGGTGCTCAGAAAGTCAGAGCTGCTTCAAAATGCGGAAATTCACATTTTTGTACCATAGTTTGTAAACGCTATAACTTTTGCGCAAACCAATAAATATACACTTATTGCATTTTTTTTTATCAAAGACATGTAGAACAATAAATTTAGAGAAAAATTTATATAGAAATGTAGTTTTATTTGAAAATTTTTACAACTGAAACTGAGAAGAAAAGGAGGTAAAATTCATTTGGGTGGTAAGTTGTATGACCGCGCAATAAACCGTGAAAGTAGTGTAGTGCAGAATTGTAAAAAGTGGTCTGGTCATTAAGGGGGTTTAAGCTAGGGGAGCTGAGGTGGTTAAAATAGATGTTCTATTAGAAATTCACGAGTTTGTGCTTAACCCTTTCCCGTCCGCAATCCGTCTATATACGTGATAACTACACATGCCCCGTGCAGTTATCACGTGTATAGACGTCGGGAGCTTTAATTAGAGGAAGCGCTGCTTCACTGCTCTCTGCAGCGCTTCCCCGCAATGTACCCGGCTTCCTGCTTCTGCCCAGAGATAACCGAGCCTTTAGCATCAGTTTCTGGGCAAAATAGTATCTGTTGACCACCACGATTTTTGTCCAATCGTGGTGGTCATATGGCTTACATGAACCGGCGCTCCCCTTGCTTTTTTTTCAGCCTCAGCCTGCCTCCGACTCACTCCGCCTCCTCCCTCCTCCTCCTGGACATCGCTAAGAAATAAAGACATACCTAAGATCTTCCCCTGCTTCCTTCTTCTGCCCAGGGATAACCGAGCCTATAGCATCGGTTTCTGGGCAGAATAGTTTCTGTTGACCACCACGATTGTCCAATTGTGGTGGTCAAATGTTTACATTGTAGAACGGGCGACGTACACAATTGGGGTGTCATTTTGTGCAGGAGAGTTTCCTGCATTGATATTGGGGCGCTTTTTCTTGATAGCTTGCAGCATGTTTGCAGTAATTTGGGCTAAATTAGCAGCAAAGTGAAAAAATGCAATTTTTTTATTTTTTTGTTCCATTTTCCAACAAAAAGTGGAAAAAATGGAAAATTGCATTTTTACAATATACCCCTCGTTGAATACTTTAAGATGTCTATTTTACCCAGTAGTGTCCTTTTTGGGTGATTTTTTATGTTTTGGCTGCATAAGGCCACTGCAAAGACAACATGCTGCTATCTGATGGCCTATGGAAAAAATGGCACTTTAAAGATGAAAGGTATGCCTTTACTTCTTGGCGCCATAAAGTTCCCTGGGAGTGGGCGACGTACACAATTCAGATATTCTATATGTCCTGATCAGTAAGGTAATATATTTTGGTATCAATATTTGCATTTGTACTACTAATCAAGGGAGTGTAGTGGCCAAATTAACAAAAAAAAGTTAAAAAAATGACTTTTTTTACTATTTCTCTGCTCATAATAATAAAAAAAAACACAGTAATTTATTAAATCAGTCGATAAAATATTTACCCTATGTGTCTTGGAAAAAATAAAGTCAAAACAGTTATGATATGCAAAGCACTTGTAAAGATATTATTATTTAAAACAGTGCATACCAGAACTGTAAATTTTGACCTGGACATTGGGGCATCAATGAACCTTGGTCATGAAAGGGTTAAAGTAAGGGATAAACCACTTTTAATAATGGGTGATTTTAATAATGTTATTGATAGTAAAATAGATAGATGTAAAGCTGGTAATGCACAAAATGTAGGGACGGGATCTAACTTAAAAAATATGACAGAGGAATTGGGGTGGATCAATATCTGGAGGGTAATGCACCCTAAACAAAAAAAATACTCATGTCTCTCAAAGACTCACAGGAGCTTATCACAGATTGACTTAGTGTTCACTAATAATAAAGGTTCATATGAGATTGAACAGGTTAAATATGGTCAGCGTGGGATTTCGGATCACAATCCAATTATCATAAGTATAAACACGACAAAAAAAATTATAATAAGAGGGATGCACATAAATATAGGGTGGATAAATATATTAGGGGTACACGATAAGATCTTGAAAGAGATAACTGAGTTTTTTTTATATAAATAAAGGGTCAGCGGTAAATAATATAGTATGGGAGGCTGCAAAGGCTGATATTAGAGGGATCTTCATAAAATATACAGTAATATATAAGAAAGGGATAAGGAAAAAAATAATGGAGCTGGAACAAGAGGCAGAAAAATATGAAAATAAGTATATTGAAGATCCCACAATTAAAAAGTATGAAGACTGGATAGAGAAAGTGTCCAAACTGGAAGATAAGCGGCTTCTATTGGTGGAACAACATAAAGAAAATTATGTGAGAGATAATTATATTCACGCCCATATTCCAGGTAAAAAATTGGCAGCTTTGGTAGCGGCCCAGAAAAAAAAATAAACTATTATATCCACTGTTTAGTAGATAAATCGGGACATAAAATTATTGAACAAGGGGCCAAATTAGAATTGCTCAAAGAGTATTTTGAAGATATATATAGCAGTAATATAAATAAGAACTCGGCCCAAATACAACAGTTTTTGGAGGGAATTACTATGTGAATCTCTGGAAGCCCCTCTAAATGCTCTGGAAGTGGATAAAGTATTAGCCGGGATCACAAAGAATAAGGCCCCAGGAATAGATGGGATCCCGTTCGAAGTTTATGTCCAATATAAACAAATATTAATCCCGAAATTATTAAGAATGTGGGAGGAGTCGAGGATGGCAGGAAAAATGCCAGATTCACTAAGAGAAGCCCTAATTACATTGATTTTAAAACCTGAGAAAGATCCAACTCTCCCGGAATCATTTCGCCCTGTCTCATTAATTAATACTGATAACAAAATATTGGCTAAGATTTTGGCAACTAGACTTAGAAATGTGGTGCTTGTTCATGAGGATCAGACGGGATTTATGGCAGGCAAAACCACAACTGATAATATTATGCGCTTTTATGCTAACACCCAGTTCGAACCCATAAAATGCGGTGAACGATTGATTGTTACAATAGACGCATCAAAGGCGTTTGATACCATAGAATGGCCTTTCTTGACTGCAACATTGAAGAAGATGGGGTTTGGTGACAAATTTATATCATGGGTAAGACTGTTATATACAGAAATTTCAGCAAAAGTGACATTAAATGGAGAATACTCGGATAACAAATATCCATAGGGGAGTTAGACATGAATGCCCCCTTTCCCCGTTGCTCTTTGCTATAGCAATAGAGCCGCTAGCTGATTTGATTAGGCAAGATGAAGAAATTGTGGGTTTTAGGTTTGGCGAACACGAGGAAAAAATTGCTTTATACGCAGATGATATTATGCTGTTTATAGGATCACATAGATCACTAGTGAAGATTTTTCAGGTTTTTGACCAATTTGGGAAATATGCTGGGCTCAATATAAACTGGTCCAAGTCGGCCTGTATCCCGGTTGATCCTCTGAACAATTTTACACCAGGAGCACTGGAAATTAAGAAGACTAATGAACCTGTCAAATATCTGGGCATACAGTTAACCCCAAACCCTAAGGACTACATTCACTTGAATGTGGCCCCCAAAATACTGGAAATTAGGAGGAAAATAGACGCATGGAAAAAAACTATACGTCTCGATGGCAGGACGTATTTCTCTAGTTAAAATGTGTCTACTACCTTCCCTGAATTATATACTGTGGAATTCTCCGGTAATAATCCCCCAAAAAACATTAAAAATAATAGCTAGTCTTTTAATGGATTTGATATGGTGAGGGGAAAAAACAAGGATAAAAGCGCAAAGATTACATATCCAAGATACCGTTAATTCAATTGATGGATGGGGTTTGGAAGGAAGCTAGAGCGTTGTGGACCCAGCTTGGACCCCATGCTGACATCTTACTGTGGGACAATACCCACCTTGCAGAACTAAAATTAATTGAGCAGAAAATCTGGTGGAAGCATGGTGTTTACAAACTGGGCCAGGTATGGAGACATGGGGATATAATTGTGTATGAAGATCTAAAAAAGGAGTTTGGTTTGGGCAATATAGAGCTGAGGTTCTTTTACTTTCAAATAAAACAAGCTCTGAGGACGTTGTTAGGTAAAGGCACACAAATTGATACCCTCCCGCAGCCATTAATGAACATCTCCAAGGCAACAACAGGAGGGAAATTAATTTCTAAAATATATGAAGGCTTGGTACACCAAAAAAATAAGAAAAAAGCAGTCAATAGTTTAACGTATACAGTGGGGGAAATAATTATTTGACCCCTCACTGATTTTGTAAGTTTGTCCAATGACAAAGAAATGAAAAGTCTCAGAACAGTATCATTTCAATGGTAGGTTTATTGTAACAGTGGCAGATAGCACATCAAAAGGAAAATCGAAAAAATAACTTTAAATAAAAGATAGCAACTGATTTGCATTTCATTGAGTGAAATAAGTATTTGAACCCCTACCAACCATTAAGAGTTCTGGCTCCCACAGAGTGGTTAGACACTTCTACTCAATTAGTCACCCTCATTAAGGACACCTGTCTTAACTAGTCACCTGTATAAAAGACACCTGTCCACAGAATCAATCAATCAAGCAGACTCCAAACTCTCCAACATGGGAAAGACCAAAGAGCTGTCCAAGGATGTCAGAGACAAAATTGTAGACCTGCACAAGGCTGGAATGGGCTACAAAACCATTAGCAAGAAGCTGGGAGAGAAGGTGACAACTGTTGGTGCGATTGTTCGAAAATGGAAGGAGCACAAAATGACCATCAATCGACCTCGCTCTGGGGCTCCACGCAAGATCTCACCTTGTGGGGTGTCAATGGTTCTGAGAAAGGTGAAAAAGCATCCTAGAACTACACGGGAGGAGTTAGTTAATGACCTCAAATTAGCAGGGACCACAGTCACCAAGGAAACCATTGGAAACACATTACACCGCAATGGATTAAAATCCTGCAGGGCTCGCAAGGTCCTCCTGCTCAGGAAGGCACATGTGCAGGCCCGTCTGAAGTTTGCCAATGAACACCTGAATGATTCAGAGAGTGACTGGGAGAAGGTGCTGTGGTCTGATGAGACCAAAATAGAGCTCTTTGGCATTAACTCAACTCGCTGTGTTTGGAGGAAGAAAAATGCTGCCTATGACCCCCAAAACACCGTCCCCACCGTCAAGCATGGGGGTGGAAACATTTTGCTTTGGGGGTGTTTTTCTGCTAAGGGCACAGGACAACTTATTCGCATAAACGGGAAAATGGACGGAGCCATGTATCGTGAAATCCTGAGCGACAACCTCCTTTCCTCTGCCAGGAAACTGAAAATGGGTCGTGGATGGGTGTTCCAGCACGACAATGACCCAAAACATACAGCAAAGGCAACAAAGGAGTGGCTCAAGAAGAAGCACATTAAGGTCATGGAGTGGCCTAGTCAGTCTCCGGACCTTAATCCAATCGAAAACCTATGGAGGGAGCTCAAGCTCAGAGTTGCACAGAGACAGCCTCGAAACCTTAGGGATTTAGAGATGATCTGCAAAGAGGAGTGGACCAACATTCCTCCTAAAATGTGCGCAAACTTGGTCATCAATTACAAGAAACGTTTGACCTCTGTGCTTGCAAACAAGGGTTTTTCCACCAAGTATTAAGTCTTTTTTTGTTAGAGGGTTCAAATACTTATTTCACTCAATGAAATGCAAATCAGTTGCTATCTTTTATTTAAAGTTATTTTTTCGATTTTCCTTTTGATGTGCTATCTGCCACTGTTACAATAAACCTACCATTGAAATGATACTGTTCTGAGACTTTTCATTTCTTTGTCATTGGACAAACTTACAAAATCAGTGAGGGGTCAAATAATTATTTCCCCCACTGTAAGTGGAGAGATGTTATAAACCCCCAACAAGAAGAGTTTTGGGATTTGGCGATAAAGGAAAAAAACTGGGTTTCTAGGAACTTTTCCCATAGGATTACCCAATTTAATATACAGGGAGTGCAGAATTATTAGGCAAGTTGTATTTTTGAGGATTAATTTTATTATTGAACAACAACCATGTTCTCAATGAACCCAAAAAACTCATTAATATCAAAGCTGAATATTTTTGGAAGTAGTTTTTAGTTTGTTTTTAGTTTTAGCTATTTTAGGGGGATATCTGTGTGTGCAGGTGACTATTACTGTGCATAATTATTAGGCAACTTAACAAAAAACAAATATATACCCATTTCAATTATTTATTTTTACCAGTGAAACCAATATAACATCTCAACATTCACAAATATACATTTCTGACATTCAAAAACAAAACAAAAACAAATCAGTGACCAATATAGCCACCTTTCTTTGCAAGGACACTCAAAAGCCTGCCATCCATGGATTCTGTCAGTGTTTTGATCTGTTCACCATCAACATTGCGTGCAGCAGCAACCACAGCCTCCCAGACACTGTTCAGAGAGGTGTACTGTTTTCCCTCCTTGTAAATCTCACATTTGATCATGGACCACAGGTTCTCAATGGGGTTCAGATCAGGGGAACAAGGAGGCCATGTCATTAGATTTTCTTCTTTTATACCCTTTCTTGCCAGCCACGCTGTGGAGTACTTGGACGCGTGTGATGGAGCATTGTCCTGCATGAAAATCATGTTTTTCTTGAAGGATGCAGACTTCTTCCTGTACCACTGCTTGAAGAAGGTGTCTTCCAGAAACTGGCAGTAGGACTGGGAGTTGAGCTTGACTCCATCCTCAACCCGAAAAGGCCCCACAAGCTCATCTTTGATGATACCAGCCCAAACCAGTACTCCACCTCCACCTTGCTGGCGTCTGAGTCGGACTGGAGCTCTCGGCCCTTTACCAATCCAGCCACAGGCCCATCCATCTGGCCCATCAAGACTCACTCTCATTTCATCAGTCCATAAAACCTTAGAAAAATCAGTCTTGAGATATTTCTTGGCCCAGTCTTGACGTTTCAGCTTGTGTGTCTTGTTCAGTGGTGGTCGTCTTTCAGCCTTTCTTACCTTGGCCATGTCTCTGAGTATTGCACACCTTGTGCTTTTGGGCACTCCAGTGATGTTGCAGCTCTGAAATGTGGCCAAACTGGTGGCAAGTGGCATCTTGGCAGCTGCACGCTTGACTTTTCTCAGTTCATGGGCAGTTATTTTGCGCCTTGGTTTTTCCACACGCTTCTTGCGACCCTGTTGACTATTTTGAATGAAACGCTTGATTGTTCGATGATCACGCTTCAGAAGCTTTGCAATTTTAAGAGTGCTGCATCCCTCTGCAAGATATCTCACTATTTTTGACTTTTCTAAGCCTGTCAAGTCCTTCTTTTGACCCATTTTGCCAAAGGAAAGGAAGTTGCCTAATAATTATGCACACCTAATATAGGGTGTTGATGTCATTAGACCACACCCCTTCTCATTACAGAGATGCACATCACCTAATATGCTTAATTGGTAGTAGGCTTTCGAGCCTATACAGTTTGGAGTAAGACAACATGCATAAAGTGGATGATGTGGTCAAAATACTCATTTGCCTAATAATTCTGTACAGGGTGTATGGTTCAATCTTCCTTTTCTCGTCCTCCTCCTCCATCATATCAACATGCTTATTAGGCTGCCCTCGCTCCTAATGTTTTAGAGGGTCAGCTCAACAGCAGACACTCACCTCTAATGTTTTAGAGGGTCACCAGCAGGCCCTCGACCATAATGTTTTAGATGGTCAGATCAGCAGCAGGCCCTCGCCCCTAATGTTTTAGATGGTCAGATGATCAGCATGCACTCGCCCCTAATACTTCAGAGGGTCAGCTCAGCAGCAGGCCCTCGCCCCTAATGTTTTAGAGGGTCACCAGCAGGCCATCAATAATATTTTTTCAATAGTGTGTAAGATTCCCTCCTTTATGTGTAATAAAGGTTGTATTGGAGTGCAGGTTCCTTGTAATTTTTGGCAGCCCTTTCACTTAGTGCATAGGCTTTATGAGTGTAGGAGTCCCACTACCTGAACAATTGTACCACAATGTGAATGAGGCCCTCCTTGATGTTATATACAGGTTGTATCAGAGCGCCTGTTCCTTGTAATTTTTAACAGCACTTGCACTTTATATAAAAGTAAATATTCAGGAAAGAATGTTTCCTAACAATTTTTCCTCTAAAATCGATTTTATCTTCGGTTTTCTGTGTATTATTGTCGGTCTGTAAAAGTGGCATACTACTCAGATAGCATCATTCCCAGCAGCGACCTGGGAGTACAAGATGCATCCAGACATCCTCCCCATGCTGTTCCCGAACCATTTTAGTGGTGTTTCCTTCAATTTCTGACCTTTTCCTATGAACCAGACACCCTCCTCTCTTCAAAGTATCCCAAAGTGTTCTACTCGAGCACCCGAGCACTTTGGTGCTCGATCAATACTACTGGTCACGACACGACCGCTAGCTGACACTGGGAGCTCAGGCCTCTCAAAGTGACCCCTGCTGCCACGGGCCCTTACTCTGCTGCGACCTGTGCCTGCGCCAGAAACACTTAGACCTCTGCCACTCCCCTGTGCAGGGCCTGGCACTTCTCTGTCTGACATACTGTTAGATCAAATAAATAAATTAAAAGGAAATTAAAACCCCCCAAAAAAGTCTGTAATTTTCTCACTTCACCACACAACGGCTAATAAGCCCTTCCCCCCCCCACTAATACACATAAAAAAGGGCTTTAGAACATAACTGCACCACTGAACTGCAAATATATTTTTCTTTTGCCACTAATACATGCCACAAAATGCTTTAGAACATATAACTGCACCACTGACCAGCAAATATATTTTTCTTTTTCCACTAATACACGAGAAAAAGGGCTTTAGAACATAGAGCTGCACCGCTGAACGGCAAATAAATTTTTTCTTTTTCCACTAATACATGACGCAAAAGGCTTTAGAACATATAACTGCACCGCTGAATGGCAAATATATTTTTTCTTTTTCCACTAATACACGACGCAAAAGGCTTTAGAACATATAACTGCACCGCTGATCGGCAAATATATTTTTTCTTTTTATACTAATAAACACCACAACAGGCTTTAGAACATATAACTAGTGTTGGGCGAGAATATTCGAAAAGCGAATATTTGAATAGCAAATATTAATAGCGAATATCGGTATTTTGAGAATTCGCGAATATTTAGAATATAGTGATATATATTCGCAATTTGGAATATTCTAGATTTTTTTTTCATCAGTGACCTCCCTTCTTGCTTGTGGGCCAATGAGAAGGCTGCAATGTCTTTGTCTGAGCTAAGCAACATCCCTAACAACCAATAAGAAAGTTGCCTACCCCTTACTATATAAGAGACAGCAGTGTTATTGCTATGCTCTCTGCTTTTCTGTGTAATTACATTAGATAGTTAGTTAGTTAGCTAGTTAGCTTATACACTTACCTAAAGAATTATTAGGAACACCTGTTCTATTTCTCATTAATGCAATTATCTAGTCAACCAATCACATGGCAGTTGCTTCAATGCATTTAGGGGGGTGCTCCTGGTCAAGACAATCTCCTGAACTCCAAACTGAATGTCAGAAAGGGAAAGAAAGGTGATTTAAGCAATTTTGAGCGTAGCATGGTTGTTGGTGCCAGACGGGCCGGTCTGAGTATTTCACAATCTGCTCAGTTACTGGGATTTTCACGCACAACCATTTCTAGGGTTTACAAAGAATGGTGTGAAAAGGGAAAAACATCCAGTATGCGGCAGTCCTGTGGGCAAAAATGCCTTGTGGATGCTAGAGGTCAGAGGAGAATGGGCCGACTGATTCAAGCTGATAGAAGAGCAACGTTGACTGAAATAACCACTTGTTACAACCGAGGTATGCAGCAAAGCATTTGTGAAGCCACAACACGCACAACCTTGAGGCGGATGGGCTGCAACAGCAGAAGACCCCTCCGGGTACCACTCATCTCCACTACAAATAGGAAAAAGAGGCTACAATTTGCACGAGCTCACCAAAATTGGACTGTTGAAGACTGGAAAAATATTGCATGGTCTGATGAGTCTAGATTTCTGTTGAGACATTCAAATGGTAGAGTCCGAATTTGGCGTAAACAGAATGAGAACATGTATCCATCCTCTGATGGCTACTTCCAGCAGGATAATGCACCATGTCATGTAGCCTCTTTTTCCTATTTGTAGTGGAGATGAGTGGTACCCGGTGGGGTCTTCTGCTGTTGTAGCCCATCCGCCTCAAGGTTGTGCGTGTTGTGGATTCACAAATGCTTTGCTGCATTCCTCGGTTGTAACGAATGGTTATTTCAGTCAACGTTGCTCTTCTATCAGCTTGAATCAGTCGGCCCATTCTCCTCGGACCTCTAGCATCAACAAGGCATTTTCGCCCACAGGACTGCCGCATACTGGATGTTTTTCCATTTCACACCATTCTTTGTAAACCCTAGAAATAATTGTGTGTGAAAATCCCAGTAACTGAGCAGATTGTGAAATACTCAGACCGACCCGTCTGGCACCAACAACCATGCCACGCTCAAAATTGCTTAAATCACCTTTCTTTCCCATTCTGACATTCAGTTTGAAGTTCAGGAGATTGTCTTGACCAGGACCACAATCCTACATGCATTGAAGCAACTGCCATGTGAATGGTTGACTAGATAATCGCATTAATGAGAAATAGAACAGGTGTTCCTAATAATTCTTTAGGTGAGTGTATATAATACAGATAGTTAGTGGGAGATAATCAGTGTAGGTTAGATAGTGATATAGTGTAGCTGATAGGTTCTGCTCTCCATACATACATGATACATACATAGTGCTGTATGTATGTATGTATGCTACATACATACATAGTGCTGTGATGTCACAAGTTCACAACAATACTTAGTGCACCAATCACTAATAAGTAGTCAGACCTGTTAAAATGTGAAGTTCCATGTATTGCGCCAAAATATTTGCATCATTAGTGCCGATTTCGCAATCCCGAATATATTGGAGCACGCTATCTGAATATAAAGCTATTGTAATGTTCTGCCATGCCAGCCATTTTCTCCAGTCTCAGGAAACTTCTAGCAGCTTGAAAAATGTAGCTATAGTGACCCACGCCTGCATTTCGCTCGTATTACGCGAATATTACATTGGCTATTTTTCACGATCAAGAAAATAATCTTAAATTCGCGAATATATGACGAATATTCTACTAAATATTCGCGAAAAATTGCGAATTCGAATAATGCCCCTGCCGCTCATCACTACATATAACTGCACCGCTGAGCGGCAAATATATTTTTTCTTTTTCCACTAATACACTTTTTCCACGTCACGCTTTGATGTGGGAGGGAAACCTGCACCGAACATAGGAGGGAAAGGGGTGAGGGAAAAAGGCCTGGAACCTAGGGTAAGGAGCCAGTCACCTCATAGAGAAAACCTAATCAAAGTCCTGACTGACTGCAAGTATGAACTGACCCCGAAGGTAAGTGAGTTCATACACCAGAACCTAAAGTCCTAACTCACCTTGTAGGACCCTGGTACTAATGTCAGGATAAAAGACAACCTGTTCCTCCAGACAGTAGGATGAACAGGAGTCCCCTCAGGCCTAAACACAAATGACAGGGAAAAGAGCAACACAAGAAAACCCAAACAATAAACAAAAGGGGAAGAAGACACAACTTCAAATAGCTATGAAAGCACAGGAACTCCGCTGAGATCCAAACACCAGCAATTCACAAGCAAGACTAAAGCTATAAACCGCACAGCATGGTAGGAGAAACCACAATAAATAGGGAAGAATAAATGACCACATAAGCGGGGCGGAGCTTGGCAGCAGAGCGAGACACACATGATGCTGTGAGCTCTGCTCTGGGTCCAGTGGAAACGAGCTTAATTTGATCCTAATACAAGCCAGAAAATGGGAAAGACCCTGAGAGACAGGTCCAAAGACACCCTGGGACCTGAATAAACCCGGCACCGGACATGAGAAAAAGGACAAATTTGTCCGAAAGCAGAGCACGGCTGGGGGTAAACAAGCTTCCAAGATGGCACCTAGAGCGGAAACCCCTGCAGCTTCGGAGATGTCCGCAGACTCCGACAGAGAAAGTGAACATGAGCCAGAGCAGGAGGGAGAGAACTTGCCAATATCGAGAAAGTTTATGAAGGACCTTTTGGCAAATACAATATCCCATCTCCGCAAAGACCTGCAGGACTTCAAACGTGAAATCAGGCAAGTGAAAGAAAGAGTGGATGCGGTGGAAGGCCAACAAGAATCCATTATAACTCACAGTGCGGCAGTGGCTAGTAGCTTGAATAGAACTCAGGCACACATTAATCACCTGTATGAGATGGTGGAAAATCAAGATAACCACGGGCGCCGCAACAACCTATGGCTGAAAGGCCTGCCAGAAGCAATAGGGCCTGAGGCTCTGCGTGGAGCGGTGACTGAACTTTTCACAACGATGGTAGGCCCCGACTCAGTGGGAGACCTCACCATGGACAGAGTGCATAGGGCCTTGCGCCCTCCCTCGAAACAAGGGGAACCCCGAGGGACGTGATATGCCGTTATTCCAGCTTCTTGTCTAAAGACCAGATAATGAAGGCGGCTAGAACTAAAAAATCTATCCCCTTCGGGGACACAGGAGTGTTAATTTTTCAAGATCTATCTCCTATTACCCTTCAAAAGAGAAGGATGCTGAAGCCGCTCTTAGACGTCTTAAGGGGAAAGAACATCACCTACCGTTGGCTTCATCCCTTTAGACTGCTGATAAATGCCCCAAGCCGAAAATTAACTGTGCGTTCGCCAGCAGACATTCCTCTAGTATGTGACGTACTGGAAATCGCCTCCCTGGATATCCCTGATTGGAACTCGGCAAAAGACCTGACGGACCTTTCAGACTTACCAGGGGTGGATCTGTGGATCCCTGTTGGTCGATTGAGGGACCGTAGCAGGGGGAGGAGGTCGGAAGATTCCCTGCCGACCAACCCAAGATTGGAAATAGAGTGATTTGTTACACTCCAGCTACTACCAAAATTGGGACAGCCCCTCGTTACAGGTGTTTCATTGGCTGGTTACGGTCTGGTTCGAGCTTGGGGTCCCGTAAGTTGCCCATTCACATGGACAGTTGAGAGTTAAGTCTCCTATGCATAATCTCACACAATAGTTTTTGGGCCAGTTTTCTTTATTATAGCAGTAGTTGTACTGCTCTTGTTCGGCCTCTGTCAGCTCGCTGCGGTAGCTGAGTTCTTCATATTGTCTCATATGTTAGGTTTACAGCTTAGTTATCCCCATTTATGTCTATCTACTCGTTCTCCACACACAGGACCCGGTAATTGGTCCTCTTCACCCCCTCTAGATGACCACGATAGCATTTAGGTCTTTAAATTGCAATGCAGGATTCATGCTATGGGTTACTAGTGCTTTAACAATGCTAGTCTTAAAGATGTTTATATGTTTTGTATGTATTACACCCTCCCTCCCCCTCCTCCCTCCCATTCTTCCTACTTATAGCACCGAAGGCTTAAGACAAGTTAGTCCTAACTATGATTGGCAGATAGCGGGTACCTTAGAATTTTTATGGCTAAGATAAAACTATGTACCTATAATGTGAGAGGATTGAATGCACCACCCAAGCGAACTCAAATTTGTCAGCTTCTTAATAAACAGAAAGTGAGCATTACATTTCTGCAGGAAACTCACTTCAAAAAGGAACTTGTTCCGCGATTGTCACACATGACATATAACCAATGGTTTCATAGTACCTCCCCTTCTGGGGCCTCGAAAGGAGTTTCAATAACAATCCATAAAAACACTCCGCTGGTGGTGCATTCAACCCTTCATGATGATGAGGGGCGTTACATGTTTCTGAAAGGGACCTTGGGCACTCAGAAAGTAACACTTGGTAACCTATATACTCTTATTGTGGCGCAGGCGGTCTGGTTGGAAAATACCTTAGCAACGCTACAGAACTTTGCTGAAGGTATTATAATAGTAGGTGGAGATATTAATGTAGCCTTAAATCCCTCTATAGACACATCGACAGGCTTCTCCTCGCTGTCACAGATTACTATCAGACGGATAAAGAAAAAATTAGCAGAGTTAGGCTTAGTCGATATATGGAGAGCTATGAACCCAACATCAAGAGATTACACATACTATTCAGTGGCACATGTCTCATATCAACGCTTGGATTATCTGTTTGTCCCCCCAAGGTTTTTAGGTGAATGCTCCCAGGCTTCAATAGGCAACATATTGCTATCAGATCACGCTCCTGTGTATTTAACTATTAAAGTTAAATCCCTCCCTAAAACGCACTTTACATGGAGATTAGATGAAACTCTGCTGGGTACGCAAGAGAACATCCTCACTATACAAAATCACATTGAAGAGTACTTCAGTCTCAATGAGACGGAGGGTATGTCTCCGGGTCTGGTCTGGGAAGCGCATAAAGCGGTAGTGAGAGGACATTTTATTGCCCTGAACTCACATATCCAAAAAAAAGAGGGAAGCCTTAATTGTGTCATTACAGGATCAAATACAAAAACTGGAATTACTATACAAAAAGAAGGTTTCCCCTGAAGTGCTAGATAGTTTAAAATAGACTGAGGGCTGAGCTAAAGAACATACTGAATACCCGTGTAGCCAAACTATATTTATCAGCAAAATTTAAATATTATGCACATGGGGACAAAGCATCGAAGTTCATGATGTCCAGTCTAAAAAAACGTAAAGTTAAATCATACATACATTCTATCAAGGATCCATCCGCCCAGTCACTTATGTCCACAGACCTTATAGCAAAACAATTTTGCACTTTCTATAGTTCTCTTTATAATCCTAAGGAATGGGGCAACCCGGAGGAAAACTAAATAAGATCAGAGAAAATAGAGATGGCTATCCCAGTTACAGCTCCCAGTTATCTCCCAAGATCAGGCTTCGTCACTTGCTAAACCATTCACGCTGCAAGAACTAAATAAAGCTTTAAGAACGGTCCCCAAACATAAATGCCCTGGACCTGATGGATTAACCTCTGGTTACTACAACACTTTCTCCTCGATATTACTACCTAAAATGCTCAAAGTGTATAATGAGATATATAATGGTAACTCACTCTCGCCACAAATGTTAGCGGCCCTGATTACCATTTTGCCGAAAGAGGGCAAAGATCCTTCTTCCTATGCCAGCTACAGACCCATCTCATTATTAAATGCGGATCTAAAGCTGTATGCTAAAATGCTGGCACTCAGGTTGCAACCCTTTTTGCCCCGGCTTATCAACGCGGAACAGGTGGGTTTTGTGGCTGGCAGGGAGGGACGAATGAATACCACTCGGCTAATACATCTCATACATCATGCCAGGGAGAAATCCATTCCTCTAGTTCTTTTGGGGACTGACGCAGAGAAAGCGTTCGATCGAATAGATTGGCTTTTTATGCAACTAGCTCTGGCAAAGTTTTGGATACCATCCCAGTTTATAAGAGCTATAATGGCTATGTACGAATCCCCTACAGCTAGAGTAATGGTAAATGGTACTCTATCTCCCGGCTTTACAATAGGCAATGGTACAAGGCAGGGGTGCCCCTTGTCCCCCCTGCTCTTTATCCTGGTGGTGGAGTGCCTATTTCAGGCGATCCGCCAGGAGGAGAAGATTCAGGGCTTAAAAACGGGAAACACCTACCACCAACTTGCGGCATTTGCTGACGATCTTTTGGTTATCATAACCAATCCTGTAGAAGCGTTCCCAGCTATTCAGGAACTGTTCCAGAGGTTTGGGGATCTATAGAATTTAGACATAGATGGTCAATGCAATCTCTAACTTTGATTACATGGGGTAAGCGTATACACATCTTCAGAAGAGGGCAGTCCTCACTGAGGCTTAAACATTGTTTCATTGGTCAAAAAGGAAGAAGAGATAAGAGAGAGGAGATAACACCCAGGCATCTGCGCACTGGGCCCTACTTTGGAATGTGAACTAATGTAAACATCTGGCTACCATCGCCATTTTGTAATGGCTTCTATTCTAACAATAATACTACATACGTCATATGTGACACTTCAAAGAGGTGCTTCTCTATAGGCAGTGAATAATATATACATATCATCGAGCCATATAATTGGCTTATGCACTCCTTCACACTCTATATACCTCCCTTGTTGGGACATCTGTACAAGGATGAGAAATCAGACACTTCTCACAGCACAGCTCTTTGCCCCCCCCCCCTCTCTTCTCCAGTCTTGAAACAAAGAGGGGGTGGGTGGGCACTTGGAGAAGAAAAAGTTAACTCATTACAGTCCTAGAGATACAAAATATAGAATAAAATGCACTCATCTTTAACACCTTCCTACTTTCACCCAGCAGATCAGACCTCTTAGCAACATGATGAAAAACACCTTGAAATTATGGCAATCTGACCTAGCTAGAATATTACTCTCAAATCATGAAGTATCGCCCGTGCTTCAGGTGAGAGATATCCTATGGGGCTCTGGGGGAGCCTTCAGCTCCACTCTGCCAGAGGACATCATAGATATGTCCCTTCCGGTGATTGACCTGTTGGACCCTGCGGGATTTCTCTTAGACGGATGGGATATACATCCTAAACTGCAATCACTATCTTTTATGCATAAGTTGCGCATTAAACACTACCTAGGGAAGAAAAAAGGTTCACCGAACGCCACTAAGACTCAATTAGAAAAAATTATCCTTGCAAGGGTACCCCCCGAAAAGAAAGTGGCACAATTGTGCTCAATGCTGGTTTCCCAGGCCAGACCCGACACATATAGCTTCATCCGTATGTGGGAAAAAGACCTTGATGCCCAATTAACAAATAGGGAAATTTCACAACTCTGCTCTAATGCACCGAAGGTGTCTAGATGCATAAAGCTTCAGGAAAACTTTTATAAGGTGATCACCAGGTGGTACTATAAACCTCAAAAGCTACATCTCATATATTCAGAATGTGACCCGAAGTGTTGGAGGTGTCTTGATGCTGAAGGCTCACTCTGCACATCTGGTGGTCGTGTCCTGCTATATTTGCGTACTGGCAACAAGTCTGTTCAGTATGCTCAAAGATAAGCAATGTACAGATCTTACATTCAGAAAAAGGGTGCTTATTGGGTTTATTGGGAGATATCAAAGGTAATAGACAAGTCGCTTATCTGTTAGGCCAACTCTTTGCGGCTGCTAGAGTTTTGATTGCGTATAACTGGAAAAGTCGTAAGGCCCCCTCTGTTTCCCAATGGATAACGAAGTGTGACGCCATATATAGATTGGAGCAGATCGCAGGGTGGGAATCCAAGAGGTCTCACCTGTTCGAAGCCACCTGGTCTCCATGGAAAAAATACAGAGGGTTCTCCCCTTAGCGTCTAAAAGGGCTCGGTCACAGATATCATTTTCTCTAGTAGGAAGTTCCCCCCCCCCTCCTCCCCTACCTCTTCCTCCGTCCCCTCCTCCCCAATGTAGGTACTTAAATGTAATTGCAGACAAACTATGCAATATATGTAAAGTGTACCCTCTTGTGGGGAATATTGTATTCTATGTATTTTTCTGCTCATCATTCAGACTAAAGTACTTTTCAAAACCAAAAAAAAAATTAATAAATAAATAAATGACCACATAAGCAACACCTTGGACAAGGGTTGTGGCCATTACCAGAAACAACACAGACACTGTCACGGAACCATGAACCAGACGTACAACAAGAGATAAGTGAAAATAAGAAGGCTTTATTGAAAATAAAGCTGTAAAGCAAAAGTCCAAACGGATGGTGAAACCGAGCAGAGTCTTTGCGAAGCCAGAGGTCAGGAACCAGAAGGGTAGTCAGACGAAGCCAGGATCAGGAACCAGCAGGGTAGTCAGACGAAGCCAGGATCAGGAACCAGCAGGGTAGTCAGACGAAGCCAGGATCAGGAACCAGCAGGGTAGTCAGACGAAGCCAGGATCAGGAACCAGAAGCAGCAGCAGTCTTAGAAGCATGTGAACACAAGAGGACCAAGCAAGGAACTGAAGCCACAGACCTCCTATATATATGAGCTAGGCATCCAGCTCCTCCCAGGGGAAGGAGGAGCCGCAGGGTGGAAGGCTACAAGAAACCCAGGACCCAAGATGGCCGCCAGCACATGTCAAACGAAGGAGAGCAGCAAGCAGGTAAGACCATGACAGTACCTCCCCCTCAAGGGCCCCTCCTCCGCGGAGCACAAAACGGTTTCTGAGGGAAGCGTGCGTGGAAGGCTCGGAGCAAGGCAGGAGCATGAACATCTGCGGAGGGAACCCAGGAACGCTCCTCTGGACCATAACCACGCCAATGGACCAAAAACTGCAACCGACCGCGGACCAGGCGTGAGTCCAGGATATTGCTCACCTCATATTCCTCACGATTGCCCACTTGGACCGGACGAGGCCGAGGAACCGAGGAAGTGAAACGATTACACACCAGTGGCTTCAACAGGGAGACATGAAACACGTTGGAGATCCGCATGCCAGGAGGAAGCGCAAGGGCATAGGCTACCGGGTTTACCCTGCGAAGCACTCGGAAGGGACCAACAAAGCGAGGCGCCAGCTTGGGAGTGGGCACTCGAAGGTTGAGGTTGCGGGTGGACAACCATACACGGTCTCCGACCTGGTAGGAAGGAGCAGGCGCTCGTCTGCGATCAGCCTGGAATCTCTGGCGCTGCGCAGAGACCTCAAGGGACTTCTGGATCTGTACCCAAGAAGCACGTAGGACGGAAAGGTGATCCTCCACAGCCGGAATATCCTGGGGAGAGAATACTTCCGGTAACACGGCAGGTTGGAACCCATAATTGGCCATGAAGGGAGACGTCCCAGAGGAAGAGTTCACCGCCGTGTTCCTGGCAAACTCAGCCCAAGGCAGGAGGTCAACCCAATTGTCTTGGTGATCGGAGACATAGCAACGAAGGAATTGCTCCAAGGCCTGATTGGATCGTTCTGCGGCCCCATTGGACTGAGGGTGGTAGGCCGAGGAGAAGGAGAGATGAATCCCCAACTGGGAGCAAAAGGCGCGCCAGAACCTGGACACAAACTGACTCCCCCGATCCGACACAATCTCCTTAGGCAAACCGTGCAACCGGAAGACCTCCCTGGCAAAAATCGTGGCCAACTCTTGTGCAGAGGGTAACTTCTTGAGAGGAACACAGTGGCACATTTTGGAAAACCGATCCACAATCATGAGAATGACCGTATGGCCTCGGGATGCAGGGAGGTCCACAATGAAATCCATCCCCAGGTGTGACCATGGGCGCTCCCCGGTGGCTATGGGTTGCAGAAGGCCCAACGGAAGGTGCCGAGGGGACTTACTCTGGGCACAAACGGAGCATGCCGCTACATATGCGGCGATGTCGGAACGTAGGGAAGGCCACCAGAACAGACGTGAAACAGCCCAGGACAGCTGATTCTTTCCAGGATGCCCCGCGGTCTTGGAGTTATGGTAGGTTCGCAACAAACGAGTGCGCAACTCCTCAGGCACAAAACATCTGCCGTTGGGTCTCCCAGAGGGAGCACCAGATTGAGCCGCCAAAATCTGCTCACCCAGGGGAGAGGTCAGGCTGGTGCGAATGGCGGCCAGGATCTGATTCGGAGGTATGACCGAAGTCGGAATCGACTCCTCCCTGGACAGCTCGGAGTACTGCCGTGATAAGGCATCCGCCCTGATGTTCTTGGAACCGGGTAGGTAGGAGACCACGTAATTAAAACGTGACAAGAACAGAGCCCATCTGGCCTGACGTGGTGTCAATCTCTTGGCCTCAGAAAGGTAGGTCAGATTCTTGTGGTCCGTCAGGATGAGAACCGGAACCACCGAACCCTCGAGCAAGTGCCTCCATTCTTTAAGGGCCTGCACGATGGCCAATAACTCCCTGTCACCAATCTGATAGTTGCACTCCGCGGAAGACAGTTTCCGGGAGTAAAACCCACAAGGAAGCAGAGGACCCTCTGGTGTTCTACGCTGAGACAGAAGGGCGCCTACTCCCGTCTCAGACGCGTCCACCTCGAGGACAAAGGGCAACCCAGGGTTGGGATGCGACAGAATCGGAGCCGACACAAAGGCGGACTTTAGGGCCTCAAAAGCTCGGATGGCCTCGAGCGGCCAGACCTGGGAATTACTGCCCTTCCTGGTCAGATCCGTGAGAGGCTTGGCCAGCATGGAAAAGTCCCTGATGAACTTCCGATAATAATTGGCGAAGCCCAAAAAGCGCTGCAGGGAACGAAGACCACTGGGCTGGGGCCACTGTAAGACAGCCGAAACCTTCTCAGGATCCATGGAGAACCCCTCAGCGGAAATGATGTAACCTAAGAAGGTTACCTGGGATCGGTGAAATTCGCATTTCTCAAGCTTACCGAACAGCTTGTTCTCTCGTAACCGTTGCAACACTCGTCTGACATCCAGAATGTGGGCCTCCATGGATTCAGAATATACCAAGATGTCATCCAAATAGACTACCACACACTGCTGCAACAGGTCACGGAAAACATCGTTGATGAATTCCTGAAAGACTGCGGGCGCATTGCACAACCCAAAGGGCATAACCAAGGATTCGTAATGACCGGTCCTGGTGTTAAACGCGGTCTTCCACTCATCGCCCGCCTTGATCCTTACCAGGTTATATGCCGCCCTCAGGTCGAGTTTGGTAAAGACCGTGGCCCCTTTAAGGCGATCGAACAGCTCGGAAATCAAGGGTATCGGGTAAGCGTTCTTGATCGTGATGCGATTGAGACCCCTGTAATCGATGCAAGGCCTCAACTCACCGCCCTTCTTTTTCACAAAGAAAAATCCAGCCCCTGCCGGGGACGAAGATTTGCGAATGTGTCCGCGTGAAAGCGCCTCCCTCACGTACTCCTCCATGGCCTCATTCTCCGCTACCGACAGTGGATAGACTTTGCCACGAGGAGGAACGGCACCAGATTGTAACTCTATGGCACAATCGTATGGGCGGTGCGGAGGTAGGGCAACCGCGCGCACCTTATCGAATACATCCCGGTACTCCTCGTATTCAGGAGGCAACAGAGAGTCCGAGGAAGTACACAGCAACTTGACAGGCCCATGGATGCAACTAGCCCCACACTGCGGTGACCACGAGAGGATCTCGACCGATCTCCAATCGAAAGTCGGATTATGCTTCTGGAGCCAGGGGTACCCCAAGACCACCGAGTAGTGTGGAGACGAAATAACCTGGAGGCAGACCGACTCTCTGTGAACGGCACCAATGGCTATCCCCACTGGAAGGGTCTCATGAGTCACGTGTGGTGGCAGAAGGGGTCTGCCGTCTATCGCCTCAAGAGCCAGTGGGGAACCTCGAGCCTGCAGAGGAATGGAATTGGCGGCAGCGAACACACTATCAATGAACAAACCACCAGCACCAGAGTCCACCAACGCCTGGGTCGTCACCGAGCCCCCGACCCAGGAGAGGACAACAGTGATCAGTGGTTTGTCAACACGGGAAACCGGGGACGAGGAGACTCCACCCAAGATCTGCCCCCGACAGGATCTCAGGGTACGAGCGTTTCCCGGACGGTTCGGACATGCCAACCGAAAATGCCCACCGAGACCACAGTACATGCATCGGCCCTCGCGCCTCCGGAGTGCCCTCTCCCCCTCGGACAGGCGAGCAAACCCCAGCTGCATGGGTTCACCCCCAGACAAGTCATCCCCAGGAGGCGTGGGAGGAGAGGGAGGCACGGGTGGGACAGCAAACGTAGGCACCAATCTGTTAGAAGACCTCCGCAGGTTCTCCTTAAAGGAAGGTCTCTCCCTGAGTCTGGTGTCAATCAAAATCAGGAAAGAAATAAGAGACTCGAGCTCAACTGGTAGGTCCTTAGCTGCAACCTCATCCTTCAAGGCATCCGAGAGACCATGAGAGAAAGCAGCGACCAGAGCCTCATTATTCCAGCCCACCTCTGCTGCCAGGGTACGAAACTCAATGGCGTATTCAGCTACGGATCGTGAACCCTGTCTGATGGACATAAGGAGCTTCGCAGCAGAGGCAGCACGAGCCGGCACATCGAATACCTTCCGAAGAGAAGCAACAAAACCGGAAAACTCGGCAACCACCGGATTGTTGTTCTCCCATAAAGGGCTGGCCCAGGCCAAGGCCTTGTCCGAGAGCAGCGAGATCAAGAAGCCCACCTTTGATCTCTCAGTAGGAAAGGCATGTGGCAGCAACTCGAAATAAATGCCCACCTGGTTAAGGAAACCTCGGCACTGAGTTGGCTCTCCCCCAAAGCGCTGTGGAAGAGGGGCAGAACCGGTCATACCCCGAAACACCGCAGGCGCAACAACAGGTGTCGGGGTAGACTCTGGCGCAACAACCGGAGCGGCAGTAGGAGCGAGCCCAGGAGCGACAACCGACCCATCGGCAACGGGAGCGAAATGAGCCGTGCGTTCAAGCAGGGTTTGCAACGCCACAGCGAACCGACCCAACAGGTGATCCTGCTGATCAAGTCTGGCAACCAGCGTGGGTAGCGAGGATGGCCCTGTACCGTCAGAATTCATGGCTTGGTCCTAATGTCACGGAACCATGAACCAGACGTACAACAAGAGATAAGTGAAAATAAGAAGGCTTTATTGAAAATAAAGCTGTAAAGCAAAAGTCCAAACGGATGGTGAAACCGAGCAGAGTCTTTGCGAAGCCAGAGGTCAGGAACCAGAAGGGTAGTCAGACGAAGCCAGGATCAGGAACCAGCAGGGTAGTCAGACGAAGCCAGGATCAGGAACCAGCAGGGTAGTCAGACGAAGCCAGGATCAGGAACCAGAAGCAGCAGCAGTCTTAGAAGCATGTGAACACAAGAGGACCAAGCAAGGAACTGAAGCCACAGACCTCCTATATATATGAGCTAGGCATCCAGCTCCTCCCAGGGGAAGGAGGAGCCGCAGGGTGGAAGGCTACAAGAAACCCAGGACCCAAGATGGCCGCCAGCACATGTCAAACGAAGGAGAGCAGCAAGCAGGTAAGACCATGACAGACACAAATTAATCCACAAGTAACCTGTCAGATCAAACCATGTGTTGCTAGTCTCACTGATTTCCTGGCACCTGTTATGTGAACGTCTATGACAGTACCCCCCCCCCCCCCCTTTTACGGGTGACCTCCGAGCACCCAACATATCTCTTCAACAAAAAATTAATGAAACACATTATGAATTTTAAGAGCCTGAGGAAGTTCAAGACGAAAGGCTACCAGATTAATATTGGCAGTAATCTTATATGGACCAATAAATCTTGAACCCAACTTCCAAGATGGTACCTTCAACTTGATGTGTTTTTTGTGGACAGCCACACAGAACCACCCATACTTAGGTCTGGACCATTCATACGTTTCCTGTCAGCCATACGTTTATACTAGTTGCCAACATTTCTCAAGTTATTTAGAATTTTCCACCATATAGATGACAATGATGACGAAAAACATTCCTCCTCAGGAATAACAGAAGTATCAGAACAAGAAAATGTGCCAAACTGCGGGTGAAACCCATATGCCTAAAAAAAAATGGCAACTCTACTAAAGACAAAATTGAAGACCACTCCTCCTGGTTCTCAGAGACAAAACATCTCAAGTAAGTCTCCAGACTCTGATTAGTGTGTTCTGTCTGTCTGTTCGACTGAGGATGAAAAGCCAAAGAAACGGACAGTTGTACCCCCAAAATAATACAGAATGCCCTCCAGAATTTGGAAACAAACTGAGTCCCACGATCCGAGACCACGTCAGAGGGAATGCCATGTAGTTTCACAATGTTATTAACAAACACTTGTGCAAGAGTTTTAGCATTAGGTAGGCCCAGCAATGCTATAAAGTGCACCATTTTACTAAAGCAATCAACTACCACCATAATTACTGTCTTTCCTGAAGAATTAGGTAGATCAGTGATAAAATCCATGGATAAATGAGTCCATGGTCTGAATGGGATGGGCAATGGAAGTAGAGATCTGGAAGGCCGAGTATGTGTCACCTTAGCTCGTGCACAAGTGCTATAGGCTGACATATAGTCCTCAACACGCATACGCAACCCCGGCCACCAAAATCGACGAGAAATTAGGTCAGCAGTGGATCTGCTCCCAGGGTGTCCAGTAAGAACCGTACAGTGATGTTAATCAAACATCTTGTGACGCAAATAAGATGGAACAAACAATTTCCCAGAGGGACAAGAATCCGGTGCGTCTCCCTGAGCGTCTAACACCTTCACCTCTAGGTCAGGGTATGGAGCGGATATCACCACCCCCTCCGACAGTTTCGGACTTGGATTTTCAAAATCACCACCTCCAGGAAAACTACGTGACAAGGCATCTGCCTTGACCTTCTTAACCCCAGGACGATAAGTGACAATGAAATTGAATCTGGTGAAAAACAAAGCCCATCTGGCCTGCCTCGGGTTCAGTTGTTTAGACGATTCCAGGTAAGCCAGATTTTTGTGATCTTTGAACACCATGATTGGATGAATCGCCCCTTCCAACCAATGACGCCACTCCTCAAAAGCCAACTTAATGGCCAGCAACTCTCTGTTACTTACATTGTAATTTCTCTCTGCGGCATAGAGTTTTTTAGAGAAAAATTCACATGAGCGCCATTTACTAGGTGACGGGCCCTGCGATAAGACTGCTCCTACCCCCACATCAGATGTGTCAACCTCCATGATGAAAGGCTGTGACACATCCAGCTGCACCAATATAGGGGCAGAAGCTAAACACTCCTTAACCGCAGAAAAGGCACGCAATGCCGAATCGGACCACACTGAGACATCCGTCCTTTCTTAGTCATGTCATTAAAGGGTCTCACCACTGTCGAATAGTTCTTAATACATTTTCGGTAATAGTTGGTGAACCCCAAAAACCGCATATGATCCTTCAGATTTTCAGGTCGATCCCAGTCCAATACAGCACGGACTTTCTCTGGATCCATTCGAAAACCCGAAGATGACAACAGGTAGCCCAAGAACTGCACCTCATGTACAGCAAAAACACACTTCTCCAATTTTGCATACAATTTTTTATCTCTTAGGATCTGTAACACCTGTCTGAAGTGATCCTAATGAGTCTCCACATCTGGAGAATAAATAAGAATGTCATCCAAATACACGACAACAAACCTCCCCACCAGGTGATGAAAAATATCAATCACAAAATGCTGGAAAACCGCAGGAGCATTGGTCAACCCAAAAGGCATGACCAGGTTCTCAAAGTGACCCTCTGGGGTATTAAAAGCCATCTTCCATTCATCCCCCTCCTTGATCCTGACCAGATTATATGCCCCCTTAAGTCCAACTTGGAGAACACCTTGGCATCAACAATCTAGTTAAACAAATCAGGAATCAAAGGAAGGGGGTAAGGATCACGGACAGTAATTCGATTGAGCTCACGAAAATCCAGACATGGCCTAAAGGTTCCGTCCTTTTTTTTTAACAAAGAAAAACCCTGCTGCCACAGAAGATTTGGAAGGTCTTATGTGTCCTTTAGCCAAACTCTCGGTAATATACTTTCTCATGGCCGTTCTCTCGGGTACAGAAAGGTTATATAACCTAGATTTGGGCAACTTATCTCCGGGAGTACGTTTGATAGGACAATCATATTACCGATGCTGAGGCAAATCCTGGCATCCATTCTCAGAAAATACATCAGAAAAATCTGATATAAAAGAGGGTGATGTTTTAGTGGTTAAAAGCAGAAAAAGACATTCAGACAATTGCCAACGCAATAATCACCCCAATCCAGAATCTGTCTCGCTTGCCAATCGATGGTTTGATTATGCTTGCTTAACCACGGTAAACCCAGAACCAACAGAGCAGGCAGATCTTCCATCACAAAACACAAGATGAACTTCTGATGAAAGTCACCCACTCTGATGTCTTGCACCATCTGAGACAAACACTTCTGAGTTAGAGGTGCAGAATCAATAGCAAAAACGGAAATGTTTTTCTCTAATGCACTCGGTGACAACCCGTGCATACGGATGAACTAACCATCAATCAGATTCACCCCTGCCCCACTGTCGATAATCACCTCAATCCCCACAGTCTTGGACTCTAGCGCCACCTCGGTAGTCAGGAGAAATCGGGTACTACCAGTCAAAGACAAATGCACGCTCTCTGACTCCCCTTTATCCCTCCAAGAGTCAGATGGGAATTTTCTTTTTTTACGCTGAATACATGGACATACATTGAAAAAATGTCCCTTTTGTCCGCAGAAAAAACACACACCCTTCCTACGACTAGTACTCCTGAAAGCAGATCCAGGAGTAGCTCCCCCTAATTACATGGGTTCGCCCCCAGACTTAAACTTACGAGTATCGTCAACCAATTTGTCAAAGGAAGACAACATGTTATGTGTACGTCCTGAGAGTGGGGGCCCCTAGTTCTCTCTCTCAGGCTTCTATAAATGCATATAGCATACAGCCCCCCCCCCTTTAAGCAATTAAATAACCACACCAACTCTCTGACTCTCATTCCAGATGAGTGTGGACATAGCTTAAAATACAATTTGCACGCCTCTCTGAACAAAATGAAATTATCACTTCACCCATAGAATCTGTCCGGGAGGGACAAATTTGGTTCAGGACAGGCCTGGTAACCACCACTAGGACCAGTAGCCTGTGGTCTCAGGATCTGCGAGACGGTCGCGCGGAGGTCAGCTACCTCCAAAGACAGCCCCTGCAGCTGTTCAGCCAGTGCAGCGATAGGATCCATGGCTTCACTGACACAAGCAAAAAAATTACGGTTTGGTGGTTTATAATGTCACCCTTCGGTGTGAGAGGGAAACCTGCACCAAACATAGGATGGAAAGGGGTGAGGGAAAAAGGCCTGGAACCTAGGGAAATGAGCATATCATCTCCTAGAGAAACTCTAATCAATCAAAGACCTGTATGACTGCAAGCATGAACTAACCCCGAAGGTAGGTGAGTTCATACACCGGAACCTAAAGTCCTAACTCACCCTGTAGGACCCTAGTACTAATGTCAGGACAAGAGACAACCTGTTCATCCAAACGTTAGGATGAACAGGTGTCTCCCTCAGGACTAAACACAAATGACACGGAATAGAGCAACACAAGAAAACCCAAACAATAAACAAAAGGGAAAGAAGACACTTAACTTCAAATAACTATGGAAGCACAGGAACTCCGCCGAGATCAAAACACCAGCAATCCTCAAGCAAGACTGAAGCTATAAAGCGCGCCGCATGGTGGGAGAAGCCACAATAAATAGGGAAGGTTAAATGACCACATAAGCAACACCTGAGGCAAGGGTTGTGACCATTACCAGAAACAACACAGACACAAATTAATCCACAAGGAACCTGTCAGATCAAACCACGTGTTGCCAATCTCACTGATCTCCTGGCACCTGTCACGGGAACGTCCATGACATACACCCCACAAAAGGCTTTAGAACATATAACTGCACCGCTGACCGGCAAATATATTTTTTCTTTTTCAACTAATACATGCCACAAAAGGCTTCAGAACATATAACTGCACCGCTGTACGGCAAATATATTTTGCTTTTGCCACTAATACATGAGAAAAAGGGCTATAATTTTAGCACTTCACCACACAATGGCTAATAAGCCCTTTTTTTCCCACTAATACAAGCCAAAAAATGCTTTAGAACATATAACCGCACAGCACAAAGGCGAATAAGATATAGAAATATTTCCTTGTAATAACCCCTGTTAATGCCTGTATCAAACAGCACTTGCACCCTAATAAGAACAGTTTGCTGGAATTACAGAGCTGTATAATGCAATTTGGGTGCCAAGTCAGTGCAGCAAGGTGTAATAGGATTGTTCCTATTACCCAGGCTGTAACCTCCCCTACTGAACCCTGTTCTGCATAAATGCTGTGGAATGATTCCTCCCTATCCTTTCCCTACACCTTGAATAATCTTTTCCTGCACTTGTAAATCGTTTTTTTAGCACAATGAAAATTTTTCTAGCACTGTCCTTAGCGCCTGCTGACGTCTCTCCCTGCCCTTAGTACACTGGTAAATGGCTGAATCAAAGATGGCTGAGGCTATTTATAGGGATGTGACATCGCAGGGCTGGCTGGCTGCTGATTGGCTGCATGCATGGCATCATGGGTGATCCCGCCTTCCCAGAGTTCCTTGCTCCATGTCCTTACAAGTGCAGCAGCCATTTTAGGAAAAAATGTGATTCGTTGCCACGAAGTGTGAGGAAATTCGGCTTGGGTGCAAATCGAATTTTTCCTGAAATTCGGATCGAATTCCAGTTCGTCAGCTTCGATTTGCTCATCTCTAGTGATGATCAGCGCCTCATTATCCTCTTTTTCCAGTTCCTATTCTATGTCAATTTAAGTTCTACTTTGTTGCTTTGCACCTGCAGAGACAAAATCTCCTGCAGAGTCACCATGGGATTTTTGGACACTTCATAATCATCACTAGACTAAACAAGCAACATTTTATCATCGCTCGAACTGGACACCAACCAGGCAAAGATGTTCATGGTTGAGCCTCAAGAGATAATTAACTAGTATGCTGGGAATCTTAATTGCATTCATAGCATGTGTTTGTTTTCAAGTACTGGCCTATTTATACAAGGCTCCAAATAACGATTGTATTCATATATTACAGATAGCCCAACAAAGCCTCTCTTGTATGTACAGGCTTATATTACATTAATAGAAAATTCAATCAATAACCAGGTTTAGCACATCCTTAAACAGAGCCCCCGCAGAGGGCTGCTATAGGACATCTTGTTGGAAAAAATAGGAAATGTCTTTGTTTATTATATCTAAAGTACAGGGACAGAATAAACAATTTAGCTTTAAAAATTCAATTGTATTTAATAGTTTAAAGGGACACAACCATCAAAATCTTTGTCTCACATATTAACAGCCTATATGTGAATATTCTGTGTAATTTATTTATTTTTACAAAAAAAGGTAGATGGTTTTCTAGATATAATTTTTTGAAGTCACTCCATGTGTTCTACTTCCTGTTCTGGCCCTTTAACGTTGTCTTTTGTTAGGACTTGACTTTCTCAGTCAGACCTTCAATGCGACCAGAAGAAGATGGGGGTGAGTAGCTCATAGCATCACAAATTACACTGATTAGTGCAATGCTTTTCCGTGGACATCTATATCTAGGCCTATTAACTCGTTCGCTACCAGCACTATACATGTATGGCACTGGTGCTGTCTTTAAACATGGCACCCACTCGTAGCCGGGTCTCTGCAAACAGCAGAGTCCCGCAACTAATGTCTGCAACCAGCAATAATGCTGATCGCGGATACTACAACCTTTAGATGCCGTGATCAAGTGTGATCACAGTATCTGAAGGGTCAAAAAATCAGAAGAGCATGTTTCCGGGTTAAGACCGGTATGCCCATGTGGCAATCAGGGATACCAATCATTAATTCTAGTAGGCTGGGTCACTCTGTCAGCATATTAGAACTGCAGTTCCTATGTTGGCCAGAAGGTGGGAGATTAGTAATATTCTATAAAAAAAAAAGTAGTGGGGCTGTAAAAAAAATAAAAAAAAATATCACCTTACTTTCCTTAGAATGAAAAATAAATAGATAAATAATAAAAAATAAACACATCATGGGCACCACCACGTCCAAAAATGCCCATACCATTAAAATTTTTAAATATTTTTTTCAATATGGCAAATCGCATAAGGGAAAAATTATCAAAATGGCTGCTTTGACATTTTTTCATCTCTTTTTTTTATCTCCAACCTAATGTGCCTAAGGCTGCTGTGAAGCATATCTCTAAATGCTATTAACAATAGCTCAGGCCCCATTATGTTTAGGAAATAAAGTCTTAAAAAAAATCTACGATCATAAAATAAAATACATTAGAAAAAAAGAATATGTCAATATCTGGTTTTAAATGGCAGAAATAATATGCATGACACATTCATTTTAACCCTTTAAAGACTGGGCCTAATTTCATTTTCATTTCTGCCTCGATTTTTGCGGAAAAACTGTAGGTTTTATTGGTACCATTTTTGTGGTATGTACTACTTTTTGATCACTGTTATACAATTTTTTTGGGGGGGACAAGGTGACTAAAAATGGCAAATCATGTGTTTGAAATTTTTTTCCGTTAAACATTCACCAAGCAGGACATTTTTAAAAATATTTTAATAGTTTGTACATTTTAAGACACGGCAATGCCTAATATGTTTATTTTTTATTGTTTATATATTTAAATATGTAAAAAAAGAAAATCTACTTTTTTTAACAGTAACTATTAGCACCTTTAGGGGGCTAGAACCTGGGATTTTTTAATTCTTTGTCCAATTCACCCCATAAGAGATCTATTAGGGTGTATGACATTTTGACGCTCTCCCTGCTGAGCTGTGCCTCGTGCCAGGCTTTACAGGAAGCTTACCACAGCAGGCCTGGGAAACTCCAGCAGGCCCCAGGCTGCCATGGTCACCGACTGGAGCCCCACAATTTTATTGCGGGGGTGTCAATAATAAAGCAGAGGGAGAAACATCCCTCTAGAAGGAATGCCACTCTTGTCCATAGTTTATGCCTGGAGTTGCAGATCAGCTATTTTTTTTAAGATACTGTGATGCATTTGTCTTCAGGTTATGTATGGTATTGCAGCTAAAACCTGTTCACAAGAACATTAAACGATGTACGACAAATAAAAAAAGAAATTCCAGTACTTCCTCACTGGGTCTGGCTATCAGATAACTGGCTGGAGAATAAACCTCCCATTCAATTCTCTGTAGTTAAAGAGTAGCTTAATCGCACACTGCTGATAGTATACTGTATGGATTTCTAGGAGTCGGGTTCCCACCCCATCAGACAATATGAAGAGGAACTCCAGAAATGTCACAACTGATCGTAGCTTAATGATTTATATTTTTATTGAGTCTGCGGCTGGTGTTACGTTTCGGCCAATAACGGCCTTCATCAAACTGGGGCCGCTGTGGTAAAAGGGGGTAGATAGGTATAGAAAGTATGCACTCTCAAAGAATGGCATGTGTCTGCAAATGAATGAGCTCATTCTTGCTGATCTCTGCAGAATGTATACAAGACTTTTTAAAGAGCTGCCTGAAATCCTTCCTACTGGATTTGGATTCAAGTTTATCTCATGCTTACTGAAATTAATAATTTCTAGATGTAGTTTTCCTTTAACCCCTTAAGGACTTCCACTGTACATATATTGCTCAAAGTCAGCAGTGCGCTTTTAAGATAGCAACCACTTAGAAGCTGAGCAGGCGCCATAGCTGCCAGTTGCCAGCTGTTTTACAAAGCAGACACCTGGAGGCATTGCCCGATGCGGTGATAACACAAATAAGGGACATTTAACCTGTCAGAAGCTATGCTCTATTGTGACTACGACATGTGAGCAGCAAAAATCCCAGGAGTGATGTGCTATTATATATATTTTTTAAATAAAAACAATAAAATATAAAAAAAATTAAATCCCCCTTTTCCCCCAAATAAATGTACAATAAAAAAATAAAGATTATTAGTATTGTCGCATTCCAAAATGCGACAAATAAAATATAAATGTATTTCGATCCTTTAGCTCTGATCTATATAGGGTAGCAAAATAACTGACAAATTCTTGTTCAATATCCTCTCTGTCTGTATAAATGTTTCCCTTGCACGATCTAATACTTTTGATTATAGTGGTAGTTTGTTGATTTTTAATCAGGGAAGGTAATAATCTTCCTGGCTTACCTGCCTCACAAAACTGTTTTTGCCCTGCGAAAAAAATATTTTGTTGACATTTATCTTGAATGTGGCGGTTGTATTCCTCCCTTGCCTTAAGTAAAGACTGCCGTACACCTGCACCTTGATCCGTGGCTACCATCCCTTGTAAGACGTATATCCGCTGTTCCAGATCATTCTCCTTTTTAGTATACGAAGCTTTGGCTTTTTGAATTTTAGAGTAGAGAATGCCTCGAATAAAGGCTTTTAGGGCGTCCCAGACGCAATGATCATGAGCTGTACCATCATTAAAATTCCAAAATTCTTCCAAGTCACTCCCCAGTGCTCCCTGGTCCTGAAGTATGTTAAGCCAATGGGGGTTCAATCTGAAGGTGCGACATATTGCCCATGGGATATTCTTAGATAGGATTAATCTCCCCTCCCTCTCCAAGGAGGATCGATTGATGCTGGAGACTCCTCTCCAACTTTTGGAGTTGGAAGAGGCATTGAAAGCAACTAGAAGTAACTCCTGTCCAGGGGCAGATGGCCTTCCTTTTGAATTATACCGGCGGTATAGTGATGTGCTGTTACCTCACTTGCTGCAGGTATTAAATGTGTCTTGGAATGAGGGCCATCTACCCCCATCAATGTCTGAAGCTATTATCACATTGGTTTTAAAAAAAGGGAAAAGTGAATTGGAGATGGGGGTCATACAGACCCATCTCCTTACTTAACACTGATTATAAAATTGGTGTTAAGGCACTTGCCAATAGAGATGGCCCGAACTATCCGACGGCGAACAGTTCCCGGCGAACATAGCTTGTTCGCGTTCGCCTCTGCCGGGCGAACACATGCGATGTTCGGTCCGCCCCCTATACATCATCATTGAGCAAACTTTGACCCTGTACCTCACAGTCAGCAGACACATTCCAGCCAATCAGCAGCATACCCTCCCTCCCAGACCCTCCCACCTCCTGCACAGCATCCATTTTAGATTCATTCTGAAGCTGCAGTCTTAGTGAGAGGAGGGAGACTGTAACTGCTGCTGATTTAATTGGGAAATCGATAGCTAGGCTAGTGAATTCAGTGTCCACTCCAGTCCTGAAAGACTCATCTGATCTCTGCTGTAAGGACAGCGTCCTGACAGCACCCCAAAAAGCCCTTTTTAGGGCTGCAACATTAGTCTGCTTTTTTTTTTTCCTTTATATACATATTGCAGTTGCCTGGCCTGCCTGTGTGTGAGGAGCTGCAGGCCCACAGACTGTAGTGTGCCCACTGCCAGTGCTCACCCCTGTCATTCCGTGTGGCACAGGACTTTGCTTAAAAAAAGGCACTTAATTTTTACACTTTAATCTAAGGTTAGTTGCCTGCCAGTGTGTGTCAGGCTGACTTCCACTGACTGTAGTGTGCCCACTGCCAGTGCCCACCACTCATACCGGCTGGCACAGGACTTTGCATAAAAAAGGCATTTAATTTTTACACTTTAGTGTAATTTCAGCTGCTTGCCTGCTGCTAGTGTGTGTCAGGCCGACTTCAACTGACTGTAGTGTGCCCACTGCCAGTGCCCACCCCTGTCATCCCGTGTGGCACAGGACTTTGCTTAAAAAAAAGGCACTTCATTTTTACACTTTAATCTAAGGTTAGTTGCCTGCCAGTGTGTGTCAGGCCGACTTCAACTGACTGTAGTGTGCCCACTGCCAGTGCCCACCCCTGTCATCCCGAGTGGCACAGGACTTTGCTTAAAAAATAGGCACTTAATTTTTACACTTTAATCTAAGGTTAGTTGCCTGCCAGTGTGTGTCAGGCTGACTTCCACTGACTGTAGTGTGCCCACTGCCAGTGCCCACCACTCATACCGGCTGGCACAGGACTTTGCTTAAAAAAGGCATTTAATTTTTACACTTTAATGTAATTTCAGCTGCTTGCCTGCTGCTAGTGTGTGTCAGGCCGACTTCAACTGACTGTAGTGTGCCCACTGCCAGTGCCCACCCCTGTCATACCGAGTGGCACAGGACTTTGCTTAAAAAATAGGCACTTAATTTTTACACTTTAATCTAAGGTTAGTTGCCTGCCAGTGTGTGTCAGGCTGACTTCCACTGACTGTAGTGTGCCCACTGCCAGTGCCCACCACTCATACCGGCTGGCACAGGACTTTGCATAAAAAAGGCATTTAATTTTTACACTTTAGTGTAATTTCAGATGCTTGCCTGCTGCTAGTGTGTGTCAGGCCGACTTCAACTGACTGTAGTGTGCCCACTGCCAGTGCCAACCACTGATACCGGGTGGCACAGTAGCTTGCCGATAAATAAGGCATTTAATTTTTAGACAGTAGTCTAAATTCAGTTGCTTGCCTGCTGCCAGTGTGTGTCAGGCCCGCTTCCACTGACTGTAGTGTGCCCACTGCCAGTGCCAACCACTGATACCGGGTGGCACAGTAGCTTGCCGATAAATAAGGCATTTAATTTTTAGACAGTAGTCTAAATTCAGTTGCTTGCCTGCTGCCAGTGTGTGTCAGGCCCTCTTCCACTGACTGTAGTGTGCCCACTGCCAGTGCCAACCACTCATACCGGGTGGCACAGTAGCTTGCCGATAAATAAGGCATTTAATTTTTACACTTTAGTGTAATTTCAGTTGCTTGCCTGCTGCCAGTGTGTGTCAGGCCCGCTTCCACTGACTGTAGTGTGCCCACTGCCAGTGCCAACCACTGATACCGGGTGGCACAGTAGCTTGCCGATAAATAAGGCATTTAATTTTTAGACAGTAGTCTAAATTCAGTTGCTTGCCTGCTGCCAGTCAGTGTGTCAGGCCCTCTTCCACTGACTGTAGTGTGCCCACTGCCAGTGCCAACATCATACCTGATCGTATACACACACTGGATGTTTTAAAGCACGTTATTCCAAACAATTTAGGAATGTTAGTTGATTTATGCCCTTTATGGATTAAAACCCGACTCTGCGTCCACTACGTAATTTTCCATGGGAGTTTTGCCATAGATCCCCCTCCGGCATGCCACAGTCCAGGTGTTAGACCCCTTGAAACAACTTTCTCATCACTATTGTGGCCAGAAAGAGTCCCTGTGGGTTTTAAAATTCGCCTGTCTATTGAAGTCTATGGCGGTTCGCCCGGTTCGCCAGTTCGCGAACATTTGCGGAAGCTCGCGTTCGCTGTTCGCAAACTGAAAATTTTATGTTCGCGACATCACTACTTGCCAATAGACTTAAGAGGGTATTGGCAAGGTTTTATACCAAAGCGTTCAGACTAATATACGAAGAACTTTAATGAATATCCATCTGGGAGAGGGAGAGGACCGCTCCAACCTGTCTTTATACGCAGCCAAGGCGTTTGACAGGGTGGAGTGGGATTTTTTATGGGAAATAATGTATCGGATGAACTTTGGTCCTAATTTTATTAAGTGGACTAAGCTGTTGTATGAATCACCCAGGGCAAGGATAAATGTGAGTGTCTCTTTGTAGGCCCCCTTTGAATTACAACGGGGTATTAGACAGGGCTGCCCCTTATCCCCTCTGTTATTTGCTATTTTTTTGGAGCCCCTGGCATGTCGAATTAGACAGGACACGCATATTTTTGGTTTTGGGAGCCAGGATTTGCAGGACAAAATTAGCTTATTTGCTGATGATGTCCTTATATATTTAAGGGATGTATATCTAGACTTGCCCTATGTGATGCAGATAATAAATGAATTTGGCGTCTTCTCGGGATATGAAGTGAACTGGCAGAAGTCAGCTCTGCTCCCACTAAATAAAACACTGCCAGTCAGTGTTGGGGAGGTTAGATGCCTAAGGTTAACAGACTCACTGGAATATTTGGGGGTTCGGATCAGCTCTATGGTGAAGGAGTATACCAAATTGAATATTATCCCATTGATAATAAGAAAAAAAAATATATATATATATGTATGGCAAAAGTTGACGCTCGGGCAGGCGAACAGAATTGCTTTAATTAAAATGGTTCTCCTCCCACAGATATTATATCAATTAATTCCCTGTCCGATTTGGATTGAAGACGCACACTTTAAATCTCTAGAGAGATTGTTCGATGAACTAATCTGGGGCAGGAAAAGAGTACGTATTAAACAGAATTATTTGTGGTTAGCAGAGGAGAATGGTGGTTTGTCCCTCCCTTGCCTACGTGGCTATTATTTAGCCTCTCAAATACAGTGGTACATTTCTGCACCTTTTTATACATTCTCTAAACTTTTTAGAAATTATAGGGGGCCCCAGCATGACATATTTAGCATCATAGAAACTGGATATATGGGAGAGAGGGGGGGGGGATGTATTATATTGCACTCTATTCAACTTATATGGAATTCACTCAAAGCTATTTTAGGAATCACGCATATATTTCAATTCAACCCTTTATGGTATAATGTGCACTTTAATGAATTTAATAAGATGGAGGATATTGAATTTTGGGAAAGGAAGGGAATAACTAGGGTTGAGCAACTGATACATAATGGTGAAATTAGGACCTTACTGGATATATTTGGGCACAGAGATATTAAAATATGGATAGGTATAAATACTTTCAGGTTAAGCACGCATATATGTGCACTAAAGATAAAGAGGTGTTTATGGTTAACTCACATGAATTGAAAGATTGGTGTTTCAACTTATATCAGAATAGTACGTCCATTTCACTAATCTACAGTAAATAGATAGCGGAAAAGGCCAAACTGAATACGTTTTAAAGTGAGGTGAAGTGGGGGGGGGGGCAAGATATTGGTAATAATAAAACACTAAAATGGGAACTAATCTATAGGAATGTTCGAAAAACTTCTATATCCGGGAATCACAGGTTAATTCAGTTTAGGATTCTACACCGTTTATATTACACACCCACCTCTCTCTCTCTCTCGGTTCTATAAGGATGTTTCAGATAGATGCCGTAGGTGTCAGGCCTAATGTGCAGATTTCATACATCTGGTTTGGGCGTGCCCTCTAATCCAGGATTTTCGGAGCAATGTTTTCTCTCAGCTCCGCAGATGCTCCTCATGTGATTCTGAGATAGATGTAACCATTGCGGTTTTAGGTACCTCCGTATTCGATGAACAGGGACGGGAAAATCTGCTTTGGATGAAGTCACTTATGTTGGCCAGGGTAATAATTGCTAGGAATTGGGGCTCAAAAAAACCCTTGCTGGTATCTGAATGGCACCACCTGGTTGATAAAGTGAGGAAATATGAAAAACTTGCTATTGATAATAAGAGTCAGAAAGTTAGATGGGATAGAACTTGGCTGACATGGTCGTAAGGTCTAGTTTCGCCGCGAATGTGCTCCCCAGACAACGACAACGAGGGAGGGGGAGGAGGGGGGGAACTGGGATTAAATATGTTTTTGTGTGGCACTCATGATATAAAAATGTATCTAAGCTGTGCATATTTTGAATTGTATCTTTACAATACCATGTTTGCAAAAATTTTATGCTTTGAATGAAAAAAAATATTTATTAATTAAAAAAAAATATATATATATACAGTACAGACCAAAAGTTTGGACACACCTTCTCATTCAAAGAGTTTTCTTTATTTTCATGACTATGAAGGCATCAAAACTATGAATTAACACATGTGGAATTATATACATAACAAACAAGTGTGAAACAACTGAAAATATGTCATATTCTAGGTTCTTCAAAGTAGCCACCTTTTGCTTTGATTACTGCTTTGCACACTCTTGGCATTCTCTTGATGAGCTTCAAGAGGTAGTCTCCTGAAATGGTCTTCCAACAGTCTTGAAGGAGTTCCCAGAGATGCTTAGCACTTGTTGGCCCTTTTGCCTTCACTCTGCGGTCCAGCTCACCCCAAACCATCTCGATTGGGTTCAGGTCTGTGGAGGCCAGGTCATCTGGCGCAGCACCCCATCACTCTCCTTCATGGTCAAATAGCCCTTACTTTCAAAGTTTCCCAATTTTTTGGCTGACTGACTGACCTTCATTCTTAAAGTAATGATGGCCACTCGTTTTTCTTTACTTAGCTGTTTTTTTCTTGCCATAATACAAATTCTAACAGTCTATTCAGTAGGACTATCAGCTGTGTATCCACCTGTCTTTTCCTCAACGCCACTGATGGTCCCAACCCCATTTATAAGGCAAGAAATCCCACTTATTAAACCTGACAGGGCACACCTGTGAAGTGAAAACCATTTCAGGGGACTACCTCTTGAAGCTCATCAAGAGAATGCCAAGAGTGTGCAAAGCAGTAATCAAAGCAAAAGGTGGCTACTTTGAAGAACCTAGAATATGACATATTTTCAGTTGTTTCACACTTGTTTGTTATGTATATAATTCCACATGTGTTAATTCATAGTTTTGATGCCTTCAGTGTGAATCTACAATTTTCATAGTCATGAAAATAAAGAAAACTCTTTGAATGAGAAGGTGTGTCCAAACTTTTGGTCTGTACTGTATAAATGTATTTATACAGTACAGTAAATGCCGTAACGGGGAATTTTTATTTTTTTTTTTACTTTTTTTTTTTTTGCAATGATGGCTTCGTGGATTCACCTCCCAAAAAAATTAGCTACAAAGTGAGCAAAAAGTCATACTCCCTCTAAAATGGAATGAATACAAACTAAAGAACACCTCACAAAAAATGAGACCTCACACAGCTTCGTAGACATAAACATAAAAAAGTTATTGGTCAGAACAATGTGATACAATTCTGCTGCTGTAAAAAAAAATAAAAAAAAAAATAAAAAAAGGATTCTCAGGAGACCAGCACATTCTCCAAACCTATCCAAACCACAGATCAGATCTCCCTCTGGCTGTAAGCCAACTGGTTGCAGCGGGAGCCCTCCCCCACTACTCTGTCTAATATAGAAGACCAGACATTCCAAACCTGGTGTCCAGACTATTTAGCTCACAGAGTATTGTCTAGACCAGTGTTTCCCAACCAGTGTTCCTCCAGTTGTTGCAAAACTACAACTCCCAGCATGCCCGGACAGCCTTTGCAAAAGCTGGAGGCACACTGGTTGGGAAACACTGGTCTAGACAACGGTGTAACTACCACTATAACAACCATAATGGCTTCTATAGGGTCTATAATGTCAGGGCCTTGACTGGTATGCAATCAGTCCAAATATTGAAGGATGCACAAGGTTACTTACAGTGTAGGCAATGCATCCCCCACAGTCCACTTCTTCCTAAGCTGCCTTGAACTGTTGGGTCAGAGAGGAGGAGGACTCACAGCATGGCATTCTGCCTGCAGTGTGTGGTCTACACTGTGCCCCCACTCACCTGACTACTACGTCTAGTTCTCATCTGTCTTCTTAGTTGTGCTCCTGACCCCCGCCATGACTGTCCTCTAATTCAAGGGGGATAACGTAATCTGCCAAATGAAGAGACTGATTACAAGACAGCATAGAAGATTGGCATTGTATTAGCAGTGGCAGTGGATTTAATAAGTGAGAAAACTTTCATTTTGGCAAATAAAAAAGTAAGAAAAATTATACAACAGCAAATACATATTTTGAAATTGGTGAGAAATTGAAATAAAGTATCTTAGAAAGTATCTATAGAACTTTACATTTATACGGTGCTTCAACTTTATTTATATCACAACCAGAAAACTATAAAAAAAATAACCAAAATACATCCTAATATTTTCTCTCTCTACCTGTCAAAATAAATCCATAGAAAAAGCCAATAAATGGCAGCATTATAAATTTCCAGTAGTTATTCGGCTGATATATGCCCTACAAAGGAATACACACTGATCCTTCTGTACCAATAATTAGATAAATATGAATGACACTAGAATGAATTTGCGTGCTCTATGTCTTTCATTGTCTGTCATTTTTGAATTGGTCTCATCAATCTGCCTTTAGATATCATGTGAATGAGTTAGAGAATGCTCGCCGGGAGCCTGACTGTAGATAGAGCCATCTGTACCCAAGTCTCCTTTTGCTGTTTGCCTCATGTACAGCAAGCATTTCCATTTATTGCATAATTTACACCTGTACTCAGGCATTTTGTAGTACATGATAAATGGAAAACCAGAGATCACACATCATAATACAGAATAAGGATGAGTGGTATTAAATGACAAACTCAACTCCACTACTTGTATATGATATATTCTATTTACCAATGACCTATTAATGATGTGATGTGATGTGATGTAATGTAATAAGACATTGCTTGAATTTACAAAATATTGAACAGGTTTTATATTGATGACCTATCCCCAGAAAAGGTCATCAATATCTGATTGGTGGGAGACCGACTTCTTGCAACTCCAGCTGATTTACTGTCAGGATGCAGCTAGATAGTGAGAAAGATTTGTAGTCAGGAATCAGGCCAGGAGTCAAAACCAGGAGTAGAGCAACATGAACCAGGTAACAAATACAAATGACAAGAAAATAGTGAAATCCAGAAACAAAGTCAGGAACAGAATAAATAACAAGAAAAGGAACAATAGCAGGACAATGGTCACCATAGGAATGAGATGTGGCGAGTGGATAGGAGCAGGGATCTGCAGCATGAGAAAGAGAAGCAGATAAGGAAGCATCCACTTCTTGGAATATGCCATTGCATTTGTGTTAGATAAGTTCATTACCTTTAGAATCTAAGGACATATCTATCAATTAAAAGTATTGTATTTATTTATTGTACTCATCTATATAGCGCTGAAATTTTCTGAAGCGCTCCACAGAAATGATCATCACTCATTTTCCGAATGGGGCTCAAAATTAGTGATGAGCGGCATAGGCAATATTCAAATTTGCGATATTTTGCGAATTCTTGGCTGAATATTCGCCATAAATTTTCAAATTCCAGAATTTGTGATCTCCAGTCATTGTTTACTTGATTGCGAAAAATCGACAATGTAATATATTCGCAATAAATTTTCGATAAAAATATTCAACACTACTCGCGAATACAAACACTATTCGCGATATTCGCAATTAAAATTTGCGATTCAAATATTCGCGCTCAACACTACTCACAATCTAAGGTCCCTATCAGTATGTAGGTGTGGGAGGAAACTGGAGTACCCGGAGGAAACCCACGCAAACATGGGGAGAACCATACTTCTTGTCAACTTAAGTGCATATTTGGTATAATTCAGATTTTTTTTTCTGGCTACTTAGCTTCATAAAATGAATATAGCTGAGCTGTAACACCAGACAAAATCGATAAATAAGAGAGGTGAAATTTCTGAAAGAGCGAAAATTTAACTTTTTTCTAGTTTCATATAACTCATTTAAGTTTTATAAGGTTAACAGGCGTGATAATTGAGCATGAATTACCTGCCATACAGATCTAGAGAAATGCCAACATCAGTGGGTTAACACTGATTCGATACCAGCTTTAGGTTTTGGAAGCTTCGCACATTGATAAACTAAACCAGAGTTATAAGCTTGTCTACTAATGTGCCAGATTTTTTTTTAATCCCTGCTACATCTGTACCTTCCAAACACAGTTCCCTGAGCATAAAGCCCAAAGTGGTAGCTTCACTGGGTCTATAGGATGACAACACCAAAGGGCAAGCAGTTAAAGTGGTTCTTAACCCCTTAGTGACCACCCATATGCCTTTTTACGGCAGTCACTAAGGGGCCTCAGACTGGGCACCCGCCTTTACATGGTGGCCCGATTTAAGCGCTGCATGGATCCTCTGAGCAGAGGAGAGCAGGGGCTCAGCCCTCACATGAGAGCCATTCTTCTGCTCTAACAATAGTGCCCACCGCATGTAAGCGGTGACAGAGGGAGCAGACTCCCGTTGTCTCCAATCGGCACTCCAAAAATGCGATTGCAGGTTGCCGATGCGTTTATAGGCTGGCTGGGACCTGGTTTAGGTCCCAAACCTGCTTTGAGTGTTCCCCAGAAGGCTGTCTCTGGCGCAGCCTGATGGTCAAAGTCAGTATAGCACTGACATTAAAATGCAATGCACTATAGGGAAAGTGCATTGTATTTTAAAAGCAATCAAAAGAGTGCCTGTTATAGTCCCCTAGTGGAACTATTAAGTGGTTAAAAATTGTAAAAAAAAGTATTAAAAAATGTTTTTTTTTTCATTGAAAAAATGCAAAAATAAAATCTTCCCCACATGTTTAGTATCGCTGCATCCATAAAGACCCGCACTACACAAATATCATGGAAATTATACCCTACTGTGAACATCGTAAAAAAAAAATCCAGAATAGCTTATTTATTCTTATTCGCCACTGAAAAAATGCAATAACAAGCAATCAAAAAGTGTATTTACCCCAAAATGATACCAGTGTAAACTACATGTCTTACTGCAAAAATCAAGCCCTCAAACAACTCCGTAGAAAGAAAAATAAAAAAGTTATGGGTCTTGGGATGCGGCGATGCAAAAATATTTTTTTTCTTTTAAAAAAAAGGGATTTTATTCCACAAAAGTAGTAAAACATAAAAAAAATAATAATATGGGGCACATTTATTAAGACCAGTGTTTTAGATGCCGGTCTTAATAAAGCCCCATTGCTGGAGGTGGATCTGCCGAAGTTATGAAGAGGCGCCAGCTTCTCCATAACTTTGGCACATCCAGCACCAGTTCAAAATGTAAGACAGCTTCCGAGCTGTCTTAGATTTAGACCTTTTTTTTACGCCTGAAACAGGCCCGTCCACTTCCTGCTGGCCTGTTAACTTCCCCGCCCACGCCATGCCCACAATTTTAGACCTTAACTTGCAAAAATAGTCAGCACCTGACTTCCAGTTCATTGGCACGGGAAAGAAATCACTCCAATGGAATTGTAGCAAAAAATCCCAGCGGATGCTCTTTGTCTTCAAAACATCTCTTTCTTTATTTCATCAATGCGGATACATATTGAGGACACGTATTGGCCCGTCCAGCCTTCATCAGCTCATTACAAACAGAGTAATGTGTAGCCTTAAAAACCTATCAAAACTCCTCCTCCTCTCTGACATAAAACACCCACAGCGGACTGTGATAATGAATTGCTATTACCCATTGTAATGACACCTCAGACGAACAACATACAAAATAAGCACAAAGAAATAACATCTATACAAAATTCGGATGTGCAACAAAGATCGATGTAAATATCACTTGCTTGTAGTAAATCATTGCAAATTCACAGTCTGTAAGAAAATACAAAAATAACCCGGAAATGAACATATTAACTCATAAGAATAATATACATAGATATTATATCAGATGAGTAATTTCATATTCTCGATTCAATCCCCTGGGTTGCAATGTCCCCAGGGTATGAATCCAGAACGCCTCTCTGCGCAACAGTTGTGTATTAATATCATCTCCTCTTCTATGTTGTCTAACTTGCTCCAAGACCTGGAACCTAAGTTGAGAGATCGAATGACGTGATTTATGGAAGTGAGCTGGCAATGGTAACAAGTTGCCAGTACGTATGTTTGACTTGTGTTTACATATGCGATCCCTAATCGATTTTGTTGTTTACCCTATGTAAGCCAAGCCCCACGGGCACTTGATCATATATACTACATTAGCTGAATCACAGGTAAAAAAACTTTAATTTTGTCTGTCGTTTCAGTATGGGGGTGGTGAAAAAAATCTCCCTTGATTATATGCGAACATTGCGCACAGTGCAGACATGGATAAGTGCCGTTTCTTTGACTGCCCAATAATCTTTGTCGCAATGTAGTCTGCATTGTACCAATGTCCACGTGGACCAACCGATGTCGATAATTAGTCCCGCGCTTGTTACAAATTAATGGAGGGTTTTTAAAAACTCCATTATTTGTGGATATGACTTATTTAAAAGTGACCAATGTTTCTGAACAATGTTATCAAATCATTTATTGAATATATGAAACTTATGAATAAGGGTACTTTCACACTTGCGGCAGAGAGATCCGGCAAGCAGTTCCGTCGCAGGAACTGCCTGCCGGATCAGGCAAAACGTATGCCAACTGATGGCATTAGTAAGACTGATCAGGATTCTTATCAGTCTTAAAAATGCCTGATCAGTCGAAAAAATGCATTGAAATGCCGGATCCGTCTTTCCGGTGTCATCCGGCAGAACGGATCCGGCATTTATTTTTTTTCACCTTTTTTTTTGTCTGCGCATGCGCAGACCGGAAGGACGGATCCGGCATTCCGGTATTCTGAATGCCGGATCCGGCACTAATACATTCCTATGGGAAAAAATGCCGGATCCGGCATTCAGGCAAGTCTTAAATTTTTTTCGCCGAAGATAAAACCGTAGCCTGCTACGGTTTTCTCTTTTGCCTGATCAGTCAAAATGACTGAACTGAAGACATCTTGATGCATCCTGAACGGATTACTCTCCATTCAGAATGCATGGGGATAAAACTGATCAGTTCTTTTCCGGTATAGAGCCCCTGTGACGGAACTCTATGCCGGAAAAGAAAAACGCTAGTGTGAAAGTACCCTAAATGGGATAAGTAAAGTGTTATCCTTTTTCTTGGTTTGTGTACAGACCATTGTCGCTTCCCCAAGGACCCGCTCCGGATAACCTCTTGATTTAAATCTATCCAGCATTTCTCCTACCCTCTGCTCTTGCAACTGTTGATCAGACACTATACGTTTAACCCTTTGTATTTGGGATCTAGGAATGGCTTTTTTTTAAAGAAACCGGGTGTGCACTGGTATAATGTAGTACGCTATTTTTATCAGTATCCTTTTGAAAAAGGTCTTCCTCATCCTTGATAACCAAGGTATCCAAAAAAACTCACTTGTTTTTGATCATATGTCATTATGAATTTCAGTGTAGTATGAATTTCATTCAGGTATCCAAAGAAGGAAGTGAGGGGATCGAGTGGCCCCGCCCATACGCAAAACACATCATCTAAATATCTTTTCCATAATATAGCAAATTTCCGATAATCAGGAATTGGATATAAATGTACAGATGGAGCAGGGTTAGCACTCCAGCTCTTAACTCAAATTTCTTAACTCATCACGTTATCTTGAGACAAAATCCATTGAAAAGCAATTGAAGGTGTTTGCTTAGATTGGATAACACAACTCAGAAATCTCAGAAAACAGGAGTGTTAACTCTACTCCATCCGTATCTCCTCAATTTTAGACCTGGCATGAACGGGGAGAAGTCACAGGTTAGTTACACCGCCATCTGTCACAGACTTTCCTGTGACAGGTGGCAGGAGATCGGTGAGACTGGCAACACATGGTTTGATCAGACATGCTTTCCGTTTGAATCAAATGACATCTGTGTTGCTTCTGGTGCTTGCCACACCTTCTTTCCCCAGGTGTGGCTATCAGGGTCATTTAACCATCTCTATTTATAGTTGCTTCTCCCATAATGCTGTGCGGTTTATAGCTTCTGTTTGGACCTTTGGATAGATTGTGGTTGGATCTCGGCTGAATTCCTAGTGCTTCCATTGCTCCATTGAAGTTAAGTCTTTCCTTTCCCTTTTGTATTTTGTTTGGGTTCTGTGTGTTGCATTTTCCTATTGTTTGTATTAGGCCTGAAGTAGACTCCTGTTCGTCCTTCCTTTTGGAAGAACAGGTAGTCTCGTCCCTGCTATTAGTACCAGGGTCCTATAGGGCTAGATAGGACTAGGTATTCCTGTGTATGAACTCACCTACCTTTGGGGTTTGTTTATACTGGTAGTCAGTCAGGATTTTGGTTAGGGTTTTCAATAGGAGGTGTCCATCTTCCTTCCCTAGTTCTCAGGCCTGATTCCCTGTTCCCCCCTTACCTCCTATGCTCTGTGTGGTGTTTCCCTCCCACACCGAAGCGTGACACCATCTGTGCGTGAAATACTGGTAATATAGGCATATTTCAGTATAGTAAATGACCCCCTATATATCATACTGACCCAGAGAATAAAGATATTATTTTATTTATGCCAAAAAATGAACAACACAAAACTTATAAAGTAAAAACTCAGTGTCAGTATTGCTGTTTTTTCCTATCTCCCTCCCAGAAAGAGATAAAAGTTAATCAGAAAGTTATGTGTAGCCCAAAAAGGCACCATTAAAAACTACAACTTGACCTGCAAAAAAACAAGCCAAAAATGGAAGAAAAACGCTTGCTCAGTAAGGCCCAAAACAGGCTGGTTTCACTAAAGGGTTAGGGAATCAGAAAAAGGGGTTGTCTCTTTTCCAAAAACAGCATCACATCAATTCATGGAAATTGCAGCGCATTCCTCTTCAATTGCTTATAGGGGTTCTCCAGGAATTAAAAAAATGAAAATATTATTTTATAATAAATACATTAACCACCTCAGCCCCCCTAGCTTAAACACCCTTAATGACCAGGCCACTTTTTACACTTCTGACCTACACTACTTTAACCGTTTATTGCTCGGTCATGCAACTTACCACCCAAATGAATTTTACCTCACCTTTCTTCTCACTAATAGAGCTTTCATTTGGTGGTATTTCATTGCTGCTGACATTTTTACTTTTTTTGTTATTAATTGAAATTTAACGATTTTTGGGCAAAAAAATGACATTTTTCACTTTCAGTTGTAAATTTTGCAAAAAAAAACGACATCCATATATAAATTTTTCTCTAAATATATTGTTCTACATTGCCGTATTCAGGAGAAGTTGGGCAATTTGTTTTGGGGTGTCATTTTACATATACCCATGCTGGGTGAGAGAAATATCTTGGCAAAAGACAACTTTTCCCATTTTTTTTATACAAAGTTGGCATTTGACCAAGATATTTCTCTCACCCAGCATGGGTATATGTAAAATGACACCCCAAAACACATTGCCCAACTTCTCCTGAGTACGGCGATACCACATGTGTGACACTTTTTTGCAGCCTAGGTGGGCAAAGGGGCCCACCTTCCAAAGAGCACCTTTAGGATTTCACAGGTCATTTTTTACAGATTTTGATTTCAAACTACTTACCACACATTCGGGCCCCTAAAATGCCAGGGCAGTATAACTACCCCACAAGTGACCCCATTTTGGAAAGAAGACACCCCAAGGTATTCCGTGAGGGGCATGGCGAGTTCCTAGAATTTTTAATTTTTTGTCACAAGTTAGCAGAAAATGATGATTTATTTTTTCTTTATTTTCTTCTTACAAAGTCTCATATTCCACTAACTTGTGACAAAAAATAAAAACTTCCATGAACTCACTATGACCATCACGAAATACCTGGGGGTGTCTTCTTTCCAAAATGGGGTCACTTGTGGGGTAGTTATACTGCCCTGGAATTTTAGGGGCCCGAATGTGTGAGAAGTAGTTTGAAATCAAAATCTGTAAAAAATGGCAGGTGAAATCCGAAAGGTGCTCTTTGGAATGTGGGCCCCTTTGCCCACCTAGGCTGCAAAAAAGTGTCACACATCTGGTATCACCGTACTCAGGAGAAGTTGGGCAATGTGTTTTGGGCTGTCATTTTACATATACCCATGCTGGGTGAGATAAATATCTCGGTCAAATGCCAACTTTGTATAAAAAAATGGGAAAAGTTGTCTTTTGCCAAGATATTTCTCTCACCCAGCATGGGTATATGTAAAAAGACACCCTAAAACACATTGCTCAGCTTCTCCTGAGTACGGTGATACCAGATATGTGACACTTTTTTGCAGCCTAGGTGGGCAAAGGGGCCCACATTCCAAAGAGCACCTTTCGGATTTCACCGGCCATTTTTTACAGATTTTGATTTCAAACCACTTCACACGCATTCGGGCCCCCAAAATGCCAGGGCAGTATAACTACCCCACAAGTGACCCCATTTTGGAAAGAAGACACCCCAAGGTATTTCATGATGGGCATAGTGAGTTCATGGAAGTTTTTATTTTTTGTCACAAGTTAGTGGAATATGAGACTTTGTAAGAAAAAAAAAAATTAAAAATCATCATTTTCCGCTAACTTGTGACAAAAAATTAAAAATTCTAGGAACTCGCCATGCCCCTCACGGAATACCTTGGGGTGTATTCTTTCCAAAATGGGGTCACTTGTGGGGTAGTTATACTGCCCTGGCATTCTAGGGGCCCTAATGTGTGGTAAGTAGGTAAATGACCTGTGAAATCCTAAAGGTGCTCTTTGGAATGTGGGCCCCTTTGCCCACCTAGGCTGCAAAAAAGTGTCACACATGTATTATCGCCGTATTCAGGAGAAGTTGGGCAATGTGTTTTGGGGTGTCTTTTTACATATACTCATGCTGGGTGAGAGAAATATCTCAGCAAAAGACAACTTTTCCCATTTTTTATACAAAGTTGGCATTTGACCAAGATATTTATCTCACCCAGCATGGGTATATGTAAAATGACAAATTCTCAATAATGTGGGAACAAGAATTTTACGTCCACTAAATATATGAAATTATCTGCCTGAATAGACGTATGAAAGAAAATAATAAATAGTTTATTTATTAATAAATTTTAAAACGGGAAACTGAATATCACATCTGTGACTATCAGGCTTCCAGACTCAGGTGAAGTGGTGTAGGAGAGGGATTAGATCCACACCACAACCTAAGAGTCCGGACAAGAACCCTGACCAGCTAGCACGTGGGTGCTAATAAGTGCTGGCGAGGGAAACTGAACACGGCTCTTAAACTTTAATCAGGCACAGGTGCCTCATATGTGGATCTACCTGGCCGGGCGATGTGAGGTAGCTACCGAGTGAAATAAAACCCAATGAGGGTAAAGCATCCACCAAGTTAAACATATGTGGACGCTCACTCAGCCATCTCCATCAGCCTGCCTAAGCCTTTAGGTGTAATACAGATCACAGACCATATGTATGTACAAGTCAGCTGTAGCGCTGCTTGCAACAAATGAGCAGCCTGCCTAGAGAGCCGTGTCCAAACACAAGATCACCGGATATGTAAAATGACACCACAAAACACATTGCCCAACTTCTCCTGAGTACGGCGATACCAGATGTGTGACACTTTTCTGCAGCCTACATTGCGCAAAGAGGCCCACATTCCTTTTATGAGGGCATTTTTAGACATTTGGATCCCAGACTTCTTCTCACACTTTAGGGCCCCTAAAATGCCAGGGAAGTATAAATACCCCACATGTGACCCCATTTTGGAAAGAAGACACCCCAAGGTATTCAATGAGGGGCATGGCGAGTTCATAGAAATTTTTTTTTTTTTGGCACAAGTTAGCGGAAATTATTTATTATAGATTATTTATTTTTTTCTCACACAGTCTCCCTTTCTGCTAGCTTGGGACAAAAATTTCAATCTTTCATGGACTCAATATGCCCCTCACGGAATACCTTGGGGTGTCTTCTTTACGAAATTGGGTCACATGTGGGGTATTTATACTGCCCTGGCATTCTAGGGGCCCTAAAGCGTGAGAAGAAGTCTGGAATCTAAATTTTTAAAAAGTTTTACGCATTTGGATTCCGTGAGGGGTATGGTGAGTTCTTGTGAGATTTTATTTTTTGACACAAGTTAGTGGAATATGAGACTTTGTAAGAAAAAAAAAATATTTCAGCTAACTTGGGCCAAAAAAATGTCTGAATGGAGCCTTACAGGGGGGTGATCAATGACAGGGGGGTGATCAATGACAGGGGGGTGATCAGGGAGTCTATATTGGGTGATCACCCCTGTCATTAATCACCCCCCTATAAGGCTCCATTCAGATGTCCGTATGTGTTTTGTGGATCCGATCCATGTATCAGTGGATCCGTAAAAATCATACGGACGTCTGAATGGAGCCTTACAGGGGGGTGATCAATGACAGGGGGGTGATCAGGGAGTCTATATGGGGTGATCACCCCCCTGTCATTGATCACCCCCCTGTAAGGCTTGATTCAGATGTCCGTATGTGTTTTGCGGATCCGATCCATGTATCAGTGGATCCGTAAAAATCATACGGACGTCTGAATGGAGCCTTACAGGGGGGTGATCAATGACAGGGGGGTGATCAGGCAGTCTATATGGGGTGATCACCCCCCTGTCATTGATCACCCCCCTATAAGGCTCCATTCAGATGTCCGTATGTGTTTTGCGGATCCGATCCATGTATCCGTGGATCCGTAAAAAAAACATACGGACGTTTGAATGGAGCCTTACAGGGAGGTGATCAGTGACAGGGGGTGATCAGGGAGTCTATATGGGGTGATCACCCCCCTGTCATTGATCACCCCCCTATAAGGCTCCATTCAGATGTCCGTATGTGTTTTGCGGATCCGATCCATGTATCCATGGATCCGTAAAAAACATACGGACGTTTGAATGGAGCCTTACAGGGGGGTGATCAATGACAGGGGGGTGATCAATGACAGGGGAGTGATCAGGGAGTCTATATGGGGTGATCACCCCCATCATTGATCACCCCCCTGTAAGGCTCCATTCAGATGTCCGTATGTGTTTTGCGGATCCGATCCATGTATCAGTGGATCCGTGACAGGGGGGTGATCAATGAAAGGGGGGTGATCAGGGAGTCTATATGGGGTGATCAGGGGTTAATAAGGGGTTAATAAGTGACAGGGGGGTGTAGTGTAGTGTGGTGCTTGGTGCTACATATTACTGAGCTACCTGTGTCCTCTGGTGGTCGATCCAAACAAAAGGGACCACCAGAGGACCAGGTAGCAGGTATATTAGACGCTGTTATCAAAACAGCGTCTAATATACCTGTTAGGGGTTAAAAAAATCGCATCTCCAGCCTGCCAGGGAACGATCGCCGCTGGCAGGCTGGAGATCCACTCGCTTACCTTCCGATCCTGTGAACGCGCGCGCCTGTGTGCGTGCATTCACAGGAAATCTCGCGTCTCGCGAGAGGACGCGTAAATGCGTCCAGGAAGAATGAATCAACCACCTCCAGGACGCGTCGCTGCGATCGGCGGTCCGGAGGTGATTAAAAAATACCTTTCATTACTTAGAATGGCTTGTTTTGTCTAGGGAGCAGTCATTAGGAGAAATAAAATGGCCGCCGTCCTATCAGTACACACAAAACCTGCCCTAATCACACAGGAGGACTAGTTCAGTCATCACAATGAGCCATAGTGCTGCCTCATCCTCTTTTCTGCTATGATAGTCAGGAACCATGATCCTGAATATAGGTGAATCTCTGTGTGAATGGATATGATGCAGAGACATAAGAGGAGGGTGAGGTGTAGCTAATGAGTAGCAGCACTTGTTTACAGTCTCCATTACCACAGCTCCACATTACCACAGCCTGTCCTGTCCGTCCTCTCTGTACTTCATGTCTCCTCATGAACTAAATTCCCAAGAGATTCAGCTAAAGTTCTTATCATCTGTATTCAGGATCAGTAGAGCAGAGAGGAGGACGAGGCAGCTCTTTAGCTCAGTGTTGTAAAGTAACTGGTCCTCATGTGTGATCAGGACAGGTTTAGTGTGAGCTAATGGGACAGCGGCCATTTTGTTTCTCCTGATGATTGCTCCCCAGACAAAACGAGCCATTATAAATAATGAAAGGTATACGGAAATATATTTATAATAAAGTAATATTTAAGTATTTTCATTTTCTTAATTCCCGGAGAACCCCTTTAAGGTTAAATTGCAACACCATTGGCAGATGTGGAGTTGTTTCTGGATAAGAGGCCATTGACAATCCCACTAAGCTCCCATTGAAGGAAACCAGGAAGAATCTACCATTGACCTACTCGTGATCATACAAGAAGTGGTAATAAGGGCTGGGAGGGCACCTAGTGCTGTTGTGGAGCAAGCTGGTACCAGAAAGAGGGCAATTTTATATTTTTCAACAGAAGCAACTCTCTTCACTATGTATGCACTGTCTACAACTAATTCTCCAGTAGAAGTGTATAAAAAGGTCAAAGCAATCAGATTTCATCATGATATGTCTCCAAACAGTCTCTGAAGTGGGATGATGCCAATCTCAAAGGTTATTTCCTATCATATAAAATTTTCTATCTCAAACCATCTTTCGGTTCTGGACATTTGTTTTCTTGTTGAATACAAGTAAAGCGTTATGTAAATCTTATCTTCCAGGTGTATTTTCATTTTTTATTTGGCATGTTAATAAACAGTGATGTCTAAACCCATTAAGTTGTTTTGAATACTTGTATCCAATTACTCCAATAATTATGTCCCATCACAGAGTTTAATGCAGTTATGTTTTTACTGATCTCATTTGCTAGTGGCAGGCGATGAATCACAAATGTTATCTCGAAAATGTTGTTCTTGCCATTGAAGCTGCTAAAATAATTCACTTTAAACTTTGAACACCATTTGCATAGATTTTTATGACAATTAGGGTTAGTCACGCATAGCTTCTGAAAGATCTTCATCCTATAGTCATTCATTTAAACCAAGTTCTTAAAGGTAATATATCACCAGAAAATGATATATTGTTAAAATCAATTTTTTATTATACACCTTTTTTAAAAAAAAATATTGTTTTGATTTTATCATCTTATAGTTTTTACATTGAAAACTCAAGCAGTCACAATAGATTTCAGCTTCCAGCTTTTCTGTTTAGACTGGGAACAAATACTCAGGGCTTTCTTATTATTGTGAATCTGTTTTAAAAAGAGAGTCAGCTATTAAAGAGGGAAATCAGCTCAATCCAATATTCGAAGGGTGCTGGTAAACATCTACACGGGGGAGGGAAAGGACCGCTCCATCCTGTCATTAGATTCTTCCAAAGCATTTGGCAGGGAGGAGTGGGACTTTTTATGGTACACTTTGGAAAAAAATATTGGCTCCAATTTTATAAATAGTGTGACGCTACTCTACGCCCACCCTACTGCAAGAATAATTATTAATGGTATATATACAACGCCTTTTCCTTTATCCCGAGGAACGAGGCAGGGTTTCCCCCTTTCCCCCCTCTTGTTTGTGATCTTTCTTGAACCTTTGGCATGCAAAATAAGATCTGATGATGGGGTGTCGGGATTTAGTGGGGGGGGGGGGGTTGCATGACAAAATTAGTCTCTATGCTGACGACGTCCTGCGCGATGGTTACAAAGCTCTGCCCAGTGTAATGAAATTACTAAATGATTTTGGGGCCATATCGGGATATGAAGTGAACTAGTCAAAATCTGTCTTATTGTCATGGGGTAGCGTCACGGGTATAGAAATAGAACGGAGGTGCACCCCCTGAGCTGCCACCCGGTCCCCTGTCCCTGCCTACTTGCACCACCCGCCCTAGGTGAAACTGGGCGACAGAGAGAGAGAGATAGAGACGGCAGGGAAGCGGACAGCCAATGAGAGGTAGCACTCGAGTGGACAGAGAGGTGGAACAAGCAAGGAACCACCAAAAACGGAAGGGCGAGGCAGGTCAACTAGCCGGGGTCAGTTCAGGAGGTCACATAAGAACAAGAGAAGAGGCAAAGCCAAAATCCAAAAGCAAGCAGAGGTCAAAATCCGAGAGGTAGCGTCAAGGTTCAGGGAGCAGGCAGAAGAGGTGTCAAGAAGCAGATCAAGGGTCAAATCCAAAGGTAAGCTAAATAACAATAATAATACACAGCCTAAGCGACCAAAATCACAGGCAACCTGTATCCAGCAGGTTGCCTGTATTTATAGTGGGGAGTGAGGGTCATGTAACGTGGCCAGCGACACATGACCGACAGACAGACAAGTCAAGCACCGAGTGATCAGCTCGGCGCTCAAGGCAGACCTAGGAGCAGGGGTCCTCCCAGCTAGCAAAGCCGTCCTGGGAACGAGGCCGAACACAAATCCTCGCTCCTGAAGCTAAGCAGCAGGTCTGCGGCTGATGGGAGTCCGAGTGCGTCTTTGGCGCCCCGTTACACTTATTACCTTTAACCCGGTCTCCTCATTCGAGAGAAGCTGAAGTGCGGATCCTTTCCCCAAGTGATTTGTTGGAAAACTTAGGTATCAGAATAAGCCCCTCCGTTCAGGATTTTTCAAAAATGAACATCAAGCCTTTAATTTCCTCTATTAAAGATAAAGTTCGAGTCTGGCAAAAGTTGACTTTCAGTCAATCAGATAGGATTGCCTTGATAAAAATGGTCCTTTTACAGCAAATACTGTATACAATAATGGCATGTCCGATATAGATTGAGGATTTCTTTTTCAGGCATATTGAAAGTGTTCTTAATGACTTGATTTGGGGAAGGAAGAGAGTTAGGATTAAGCAAAAATACCTATGGCTTTTGGAGGAAGATGGAGGTTAATCCCTCCCCTTTTTTCAAGGATACTATCTAGCGGCCCAAATCCAGTCGATTATGAACGATACAGGCAACGTATTGCAACTGATCACAAAAGAATATCCTGGTTCCCAACGCAATATTTTTTGCGTGTTGGAATCTGGTTATATGGGCACACGAGGGAAAACATGTGTTATTAGTAGAGTTGAGCAGACACCTGAATGTTCGGGTTCGGCCGAACTTCAGAAAAAAGTTTGCCTTGTGCTTCCACTGTGCCCCCGCTGTCAGGTGGGAATGCCACTAGCAGCGCGTCTACCAGCGTGCGCTTGTACTCGCGCATCTTACGATCACACTCCAGTGAGGGAATTAAGGACAGTACGTTGTCCTTGTAACAGGGATCCAGCAGCGTGGCCACCCAGTAATCAGCAAAAGGTAGAATGTGGGCAACTCGGCGGTCATTGCGGAGACACTGCAGCATGTAATTGCTCATGTGTGCCAGGCTGCCCAGAGGCAACGAAAAGCTGTCCTCTGTGGGAGGTGTATCGTCTGTGTCCTCTGTATCCCCCCATCCACACACCAGTGATGGCCATGAGCTGGTCTGGGTGCTTCCCTGCTGTGAACATGGTTCCTCCTCCTCCTCCATCTCCTCCTCCTCATCCTCCACCTCGTCATCCTCCAGAACTGTGCCCTGGCTGGACTATTGTGTACCTTGGGTTTGTGGGTGCAGGAACCGACCCTCGGAGCCACTTGGGAATGACTGGCCAGAAACCCTACGAAATTATCCCTCTTCCTCCTCCTCCTCCTGTGCCACATCCTCCTCGATCTAAACCAGGAGCGTTTTTTCAAGGAGTCATAGAAGTGGGATAGTAACGCTGAGAACGGCATTATCGGCACTGGCCATGTTGGTGGAGTACTCGAAACAGTGCAACAAGGAACACAGGTCTCGCATGGAGGCCCAGTCATTGGTAGTGAAGTGGTGCTGTTCCGCCGAGCGTCTCACCCGTGCGTGTTGCAGCTGAAACTCCACTATAGCCTGCTGCTGCTTGCACAGTCTGGCCAGCATGTGCAAGGTGGAGTTCCACCTTGTGGGCACTTCAAATATGAGGCAGTCAGCGGAAAGGCCGAAGTTACGCTGCTGCGCTGACAGGCGAGCAGCAGCAGGGTGAGAACGCTTAAAGCGAGCACAGACGGCCCACGCTTTATGCAGCAGCTCTGACATATTGGGGTAATTTTTAAGGAATCTTTGCACCACCAAATTCAGCACATGCGCCAGTCCCAGAGCTGCTACGAGATTTCGCCCATTATCGCACACCACCAGGCCGGGCTTGAGGCTGACTGGCACAAACCACTCATCGGTCTGTTGTTCAAGGCCCGTCCACAGCTCCTGCGCGGTGTGGGGTTTGTCTCCCAAACAGATAAATTTTAAAACTTCCTGCTGTCATTTTCCCCTGCTGTGCTGAAGTTGGTGGTGAAGGTGTTACGCTGACCAGATGAGGAGCTGGTAGAGGATGATGAAGCAGAGTCGGAGGAGGAAGCAACAGGAGGCAAACTGAAGCGCCCTGCAATCCTCGGTGGTTGAAGGACATGCGCCAAACTGCTATCCGCCTCAGGCCCAGCCGCCACTGCATTTACCCAGTGTGTTGTTATGGAGATATAACGGCCCTGACTGGGCTTACTGGTCCACGTATCCATAGTCAGGTGCACCTTGCCACAAATGGCGTTGCTCAGTGCACACCTGATTTTGTCCCCTACTTGGTTGTGTAGGGAAGGGATGGCTCGCCTTGAAAAGTAGTGGTGGCTGGGCACGACATACTGTGGGACAGCCACCGCCATAAGGCCTTTAAAACTATCCGTCTCCACCAGACGGAATGACAGCATTTCAAAGGCCAGTAATTTAGAAATGCTGGCATTCAGGGCTAGGGATCGCGGGTGGGTAGGGGGGTACTATCTCTTCCTCTCCAGCGTTTGGGAAATGAGAGCTGAATGCTTCCGTGGGACATTGTGGAGATGCTTGGTGACCCAGGTGTTGGTGTTGCTGGCAGATCCTCTGTTTGCGGGGTGGCAGGTGGCACTGTCACTCCAGAGGTGGATGAAGAGGCCGAGACTGCAGCAGAAGAGGAAGCAGGAGGAGCCAGAGACCTTTCTTGGTTTTTGAGGCGTCTACTCCACTGCAGCTCGTGCTTTGCACTTAAATGCCTGGTTATACAGGTTGTGCTCAGGTTGAAAAACGTTTATGCCTCACTTCAGGCTCTGATTGCACAGCTTGCAAACCACTCGTGTTTCGTCGTCAGCACATTGTCTGAAGAACTGCCACGCCAGAGAACTCCTTGGAGCTGGCTTTGGTGTGCTCGGTCCCTTGCTGCGGTGGTAAGTAGCAGGTGTACTGTCTACAGGACGTCCCCTCCGCTTATGCACCCTGCTCCCTCTTCTGCTGTGCTGGTGGCTCTGTGCGACCACCGCCTCTTCCTCCGAACTACATAGGTCACTCGCATGACCTTGATTCCATGTAGGGTCGAGGACCTCATCGTCCTCCACATCATCTTCCACCCAGTCTTCACCCCTGCCTTCCTTGTCAGTCTGCACACTTTCGAAAGCCCCAGCAGTTGGCACCTGTGTTTCGTGCTGCGATGGTCCTCCCATGTACTCATCTTGAAAGATAAGTTTTTGGGCATCGGTGCATTCAATCTCTTCCACTTCTGGGGCAGGGCTAGGTGGATGGCCCTGGGAAACCCTGCTAACAGAGTCATCAAAAAACAGAAGAGACTGCTGCATGACTTGGGGCTCAGACTGCTTGGCTGATTTTCAAGGGGGTGAGGTGAAAGACTGATGGACATTGGCTGCAGGTGCCAACTGGCAGCAGGCAGTGCGGGCGGCGCTCACTCACTGACATCACGCGCCTGCTCCTCCCACTAGGCGACTCAGGCGCGTGACGTCAGTGAGAGAGCGCCGCCCGCCCGCACTGCCTGCTGTACCGTTACCAGAGCTAAGACAGAGTAAGGTATCCAATGCAAGTAAAGAGATCAGCATTCAGCAATGTCAATGATTAAAGTTAAAGTTACTAATTAGTTTATAAATGTGCTCCTGTGAGCGTCGGGGAGGATCTGTGGATGGCACTATTTAGGGGAGGGGGATCTGTGGATGGCACTATTTAGGGGAGGGGGATCTGTGGATGGCACTATTTAGGGGAGGGGGATCTGTGGATGGCACTGTTTAGGGGAGGGGGATCTGTGGATGGCACTATTTAGGGGAGGGGGATCTGTGGATGGCACTATTTAGGGGAGGGGGATCTGTGGATGGCACTGTTTAGGGGAGGGGGATCTGTGGATGGCACTATTTAGGGGAGGGGGATCTGTGGATGGCACTATTTAGGGGAGGGGGAGCTGTGGATGGCACTGTTTAGGGGAGAGGGATCTGTGGATGGCACTATTTAGGGGAGGGGGATCTGTGGATGGCACTATTTAGGGGAGGGGGATCTGTGGATGGCACTATTTAGGGGAGGGGGATCTGTGGATGGCACTGTTTAGGGGAGGGGGATCTGTGGATGGCACTATTTAGGGGAGGGGGATCTGTGGATGGCACTGTTTAGGGGAGGGGGAGCTGTGGATGGCACTGTTTAGGGGAGAGGGATCTGTGGATGGCACTATTTAGGGGAGGGGGATCTGTGGATGGCACTATTTAGGGGAGGGGGATCTGTGGATGGCACTGTTTAGGGGAGAGGGATCTGTGGATGGCACTATTTAGGGGAGGGGGCCGGGGATCTGTGGATGGCACTGTTTAGGGGAGGGGGATCTGTGGATGGCACTGTTTAGGGGAGGGGGATCTGTGGATGACACTGTTTAGGGGAGGGGGATCTGTGGATGGCACTATTTAGGGGAGGGGGCCGGGGATCTGTGGATGGCACTGTTTAGGGGAGGGGGATCTGTGGATGGCACTATTTAGGGGAGGGGGATCTGTGGATGGCACTATTTAGGGGAGAGGGATCTGTGGATGGCACTATTTAGGGGAGGGAGATCTATGGATGGCACTATTTAGGGGAGGTGGATCTGTGGATGGCACTGTTTAGGGGAGGGGGATCTGTGGATGGCACTGTTTAGGGGAGGGGGATCTGTGGATGGCACTGTTTAGGGGAGAGGGATCTGTGGATGGCACTATTTAGGGGAGGGGGATCTGTGGATGGCACTATTTAGGGGAGAGGGATCTGTGGATGGCACTATTTAGGGGAGGGGGCCAGGGATCTGTGGATGGCACTGTTTAAGGGAGGGGGATCTGTTGATGGCACTGTTTAGGGGAGGGGGATCTGTGGATGGCACTGTTTAGGGGAGGAGGATCTGTGGATGGCACTGTTTAGGGGAGAAGGATCTGTGGATGGCACTGTTTAGGGGAGGGGATCTGTGGATGGCACTATTTAGGGGAGGGAGATCTGTGGATGGCACTATTTAGGGGAGGGAGATCTGTGGATGGCACTATTTAGGGGAGGGGGAGCTGTGGATGGCACTATTTAGGGGAGGGAGATCTGTGGATGGCACTATTTAGGGGAGGGGGATCTGTGGATGGCACTGTTTAGGGGAGGGGGATCTGTGGATGGCACTGTTTAGGGGAGAGGGATCTGTGGATGGCACTATTTAGGGGAGGGGGATCTGTGGATGGCACTGTTTAGGGGAGGGGGATCTGTGGATGGCACTGTTTAGGGGAGAGGTATCTGTGGATGGCACTGTTTAGGGGAGGGGGATCTGTGGATGGCACTGTTTAGGGGAGGGGAATCTGTGGATGGCACTGGGCATAAAATTATTTTTGCTATGGGGCCCATGCATTTCTAGCTACGCCCCTGCCTCAATTAAATAATTTTTTGCCCAAAATGGCTGTATTTCAAATGCCTGAATCAAACCCCTGTATGTAGAGTTTGTATCTCACATGACCTGAATCAGTGTAGGCCTGAATTAAAGATTTCTTTGCCCAAAATGGCTGTATTTCAAATGGCTGTATTTCAAATGCCTGATTTAAACCCCTGTATGTAGAGGGTGTATCTCACACAGCCTGAATCAGTGTAGGCCTGAATTAAAGATTTCTTTCGCCAAAATGGCTGTATTTCAAATGGCTGTATTTCAAATGCCTGAATCAAACCCCTGTATGTAGAGGGTGTATCTCACACGGCCTGAATCAGTGTAGGCCTGAATTAAAGATTTCTTTTTTCAAAATGGCTATATTTCAAGTGCTTGAATCAAACCCCTGTATGTAGAGGGTGTATCTCACACAGCCTGAACCAGTGTGGGCCTGAATTAACGATTTCTTTGCCCAAAATGGCTGTATTTCAAATGCCTGAATCAAACCCCTGTATGTAGAGGGTGTATCTCACAAGGCCTGAATCAGTGTAGGCCTGAATTAAAGATTTCTTTGCCCAAAATGGCTGTATTTCAAATGGCTGTATTTCAAATGCCTGAATCAGTGTAGGCCTGAATTAAAGATTTCTTTGCCCAAAATGGCTGTATTTCAAATGGCTGTATTTTAAATGCCTGAATCAAACCCCTGTATGTAGAGGGTGTATCTCACACGGACTGAACCAATGTAGGCCTGAATTAAATATTGGTGCACCAAATGGCGGTATTTCAAATCTCTGAATCTAACCCAAATGTATTAAGGGTGTATCTCACAATGACATATGCAGCAAAGGCTGCCAAATAAACTTTTTTTGCCCAAACGGGTGTCTGTTTAATAACTCAATATGGCAGCAGTATATAACCCAGGAATTTCAAACGTGCTTATGCTGCAAGGCCTGAAATATTGTGTATTTTGCCCCAAAAAGGGTGTTTTATTAATGAAAGCATATAAGCCCTGTATATACAGGGTGTATCTCACACGGCCTGACCCACTGTAGGCCTGAATTCAATATTGGTGCACCAAATGGCGGTATTTCAAATTTCTGAATCTAACTGTCACGGATGATGTTGCATAAAGCTGGAACTTATAAATAAACATTCGACTGGCTTGATCCCAAACTAAGGAGCATATGGGTGAGCCCTATAAAACCCCTAGAGCTCTCGCTGACTGCTATGCCCATGCAAGGGTCTCTATGGTAGACGATTGCATGCCCACGTACCTAATACTGTGTGACACCTGAAAATCCTATAATAGTGAGGGGACATGACCACCGGCTCCCTGCACTTAATACGGACGGAGTCAGGGTCACCTAGAATCAAGCCAGCAAGGAAACACAAATAAAAGAAAAAGACTTATCTGAGGAAACAGCAGCAGCAGCCTCCAGCAGTGAGCACCTCATCCAGGAAGTAGTATAAACCGCAAAGTGAGGCAGTATGGGAAGGAATATAAAGGGAGACAATTAGTCTAAATAGGTGACACCTGGGAGAAGGAAAGGAGATGACAAAGTGAAACCAAAACAAAGAACGTCATGCAAGAGGCAGAGAAGAACGTCTGCCAGACCTTCTCACAGAACTGGCGGTGACAGTACCCCTCCCTCTACGGGTTGACTCCGGACACTCAGAGACCACCTTTTTAGGATGAGACCTATGGAAAGCCCTGATGAGACTAGTGGCCTTAATGTCCGCCACTGGGACCCACATCCTCTCCTCCGGACCATAACCCTCCCAATGAACGAGGTACTGGAGAGAACCTCGGATAATTCGAGAATCTACAATCCTAGAGACCTGAAATTCAAGATTACCATCAACAACAATCGGAGAAGGAGGCAAAGAGGTGGGTACAGTGGGTTGGACATAAGGTTTTAATAGGGACCTGTGAAAAACATTATGGATCTTCCAAGTCTGAGGAAGATCAAGACGGAAGGCAACGGGATTGATGACGGACAAGATCTTGTAAGGCCCAATAAACCTAGGACCCAACTCCCAGGAGGGAACCTTCAGTTTGATATTCTTTGTAGACAACCACACCAGATCACCCACATTCAGGTCCGGACCAGGCACACGTCTCTTATCCGCCACACGCTTATATCTCTCACTCATCCTCTTCAGATTACCCTGAATCTTTTGCCAAATAAATGACAAAGACGAGGAAAATCTCTCCTCATCAGGTAAACCAGAAGACCCCTCTCCAGAGAATGTCCCAAACTGCGGATGAAACCCATATGCACCAAAAAATGGTGACTTATCAGAGGACTCCTGGCGACGGTTATTTAAAGCAAACTCAGCAAGGGACAAAAAAAGAATACCAATCCACCTGATTCTCCGCCACAAAACAGCGCAGATATGTATCCAGATTCTGATTGACGCGTTCGGTCTGACCATTCAACTGCGGGTGAAAAGCAGAAGAGAACGACAACCGAATCTCTAAGCGAGAACAGAAGGCCTTCCAGAATCTGGAAACAAATTGCGTGCCCCTATCAGAAACGATGTCTGAAGGAATGCCATGCAATTTAACGATGTGATCAACAAACACTTGCGCCAACGTCTTAGCATTGGGTAACCCAGGAAAGGGAATGAAATGCGCCATTTTGCTAAAATGGTCCACTACCACCAAAATCACAGTCTTCCCTGAGGAACGAGGCAGGTTCGTAATGAAGTCCATGGACATATGCGTCCAAGGACGAGAAGGAATTGGTAACGGGAGGAGAGAACCCGATGGCCGTGAATGAGGGACCTTGGCACGAGCGCAGGTCTCGCAGGCTGCCACAAAACCCTCAACCGTCTTACGAAGAGCCGGCCACCAGAATCTCCGAGCAATGAGATCCACTGTGGCTCTACTCCCTGGGTGCCCAGCAAGGACCGTATCGTGGTGCTCCTTAAAAACCTTGTGTCGTAAAGCGAGAGGCACAAACAACCTCCCAGGAGGACAAAGATCAGGAGCCTCTGCCTGGGCTGCCTGAACCTCTGCCTCCAAATCAGGATAAAGAGCAGAGATGACCACCCCTTCAGCCAAAATGGGACCCGGGTCTTCAAAGTTCCCCCCTCCCGGCCCCCTTGGCCGATTCCAAGTAGGCCAGATTCATATGGTCGGTAAACACGGTAATAGGGTGTCTGGCTCCCTCTAACCAATGGCGCCATTCCTCAAAAGTTAATTTGATGGCCAACAACTCCCTATCTCCCACATCGTAATTTCTCTCTGCAGAGGAGAGTTTCCTTGAGAAAAAGGCACACGTCGCCATTTGGCAGGAGAGGGACACTGAGATAAGACTGCACCTACACCCACCTCAGAAGCGTCCACCTTAACAATAAAAGGTAGAGAGACATGAGGTTGTACCAAAATGGGAGCGGAAGCAAAATTATCTTTGATACTAGAAAAGGTGCATCTACCGACCACGAGGAAAAATCAACCCGCTTTTTAGTCATATCAGTGAGTGGCTTAACAACAGAGAAATAATTCAAAATGAACTTTCTGTAATAATTGGCAAAACCCAAAAACCGCATCAGCGCCTTCTGATTCTCAGGAAGCTCCCAATCAAGCACAGCGCGGACCTTCTCAGGGTCCATGCGAAAACCAGAAGCAGAGAGAGAAGAAAACCAAGAAATTTAATCTCCGGAACCGCAAACACACATTTTTCCAGTTTAGCGTACAATTTATTCTCCCGCAGAATCATCAAGACCTGACGTAGGTGGTCTCGATGATTCTTGAAATCAAGAGAAAAAATCTAAATGTCATCTAGATACACCAGTACAAATTTCCCCATTAAATGAAAAAAAAATGCTGTTCACAAAATGTTGGAAGATGGCCGGAGCATTCATCAAACCAAAGGGCATAACCAAATTCTCGAAATGACCCTCAGGGGTATTGAAGGCCGTCTTCCATTCGTCCCCTTCCCTGACCCTGACTAGGTTGTATGCCCCTCTTAAATCTAACTTAGAAAAAACTTTAGCCCCAACAATCTGGTTAAACAGGTCTGGGATCAGAGGAAGCGGATATAGGTCACAAATTGTGATACGGTTCAGCTCCCTGAAATCCAGACAAGATCTTAAAGAACCATCTTTTTTCTTAACAAAAAAAAACAACAGCGGCAACAGGTGACTTCGAGGGTCGGATGTGTCCCTTTCTCAGGCTCTCAGAGATAGAAGTACGCATAGCGACTCTTTCAGGATGATTGTATAAATGTGATTTTGGCAGCTTGGGGCCTGGGATGAGATTAATAGGGCAGTCGTACTCCCGGTGAGGGGGCAACTCCTGGACACCACTCTCGGAAAACACATCCGAAAATTCTGAGAGAAAAGATGGTACAGTCTTGGTAGAAACCTCTGAAAGAGACGCCGTGAGGCAATTCTCTCTGCAAAACTCACTCCAACCATTTATTTGCCTTGCTTGCCATTCAATGGTGGGGTTATGTTTAGTGAGCCAGGGTAGCCCCAACACTAGAGGAGTAGGTAATCCACTTAGGACGAAACATGACATATCCTCAACATGAGCGTCACCCACAGTCAAACAGATATTGTGAACTATGCACTTTAACGATCTTTGAGAAAGTGGAGCGGAATCGATAGCAAAAACAGGTATATCCTTTTCCAAAGTGCATACCTGGAAACCATGCGTTATTGCAAATTGATTATCAATGAGATTGACAGCTGCTCCACTATCTACAAAAATCTCACAAACAATGTTCTTGCTGCTTAGCGCCACCCTGGCAGGTAGGAGAAAGCGGGAACTACAAGTAAATGGCAAACCTTCAATTTCCGCATCGACCTTGACAATAGTAGCAAATGGAAAGTTTTTAGAGGGTTTTTTTCTTTTTGTTTTTGTTTTATTACCCTCAGAAAACTCCTTGAATCTCCTAGAGGGGCAAACATTAGCCAAATGATTTATACCCCCACAACAGAAACAAACCCTCCTCTGAGAGCTGAATCCTCTACTATCAGAGCCAAGCCAACCCAGCTGCATGGCCTCCTCCTTAGAGGGGATTGAGAGAGACTGAGACCCCTGCACACTGAATGAGACAGCCCCACTGTCCTTGGGCTGAATATGACAGGAAGGAGTAGTGTCCTCTGTCTCTCTAAGATGCCTGTCAATACGAACAGCTAGAGACATGGCAAACTCTAACGAGGCTGGTCTCTCATGAAAAGCAAATGCATCTTTCAATCTTTCCGAAAGACCATGGCAAAATTGACTTCGGAGTGCAGCATCATTCCAACCAGTATCAGCTGCCCATCTCCGAAATTCATAACAATATATCTCTGCTGACTGTTTACCCTGGCATAAAAGATGCAGTTTAGATTCAGCCAGAACAATACGATCCGGGTCATCATATATCTGCCCCAGGGCTACAAAAAATTCATCCACCGATCGGAGGGGCCGTGCCCCCACCGGCAGCGAAAAGGCCCAAGCCTGAGCGTTATCCCTGAGCAGCGAGATGATGATCCCCACCCTCTGCTCCTCATCACCAGAGGAATGGGGAAGTAGGCGAAAATTGAGTTTGCAAGCCTCTCTAAAGCAAACAAAATTCTCACTACCCCCGGAGAACGTATCCGGAAGCGAGATCTTAGTCTCGGAGCAAACTCCATGTACGCCAGCAGAACCGGTCACCTGAAACTGAGCTACAGTTTTACGGAGATCTACTACCTCCAGCGAAAGACCTTGCATGCAGTCAATCAAGGCTGAAACCGGATCCATGCTTAAGACGGTTATGGGGGTTTATAATGTCACGGATGATGTTGCAGAAAGCTGGAACTTATAAATAACCATCCGACTGGCTTGATCCCAAACTAAGGAGCATATGGGTGAGCCCTATAAAACCCCTAGAGCTCTCCCTGACTGCTATGCCCATGCAAGGGTCTCTATGGTAGACGATTGCATGCCCATGTACCTAATACTGCGTGACACCTGAAAACCCTATAATAGTGAGGGGACACGACCACCGGCTCCCTGCACTTAATACGGACGGAGTCAGGGTCATCTAGAATCAAGCCAACAAGAAAACACAAATAAAGGAAAAAGACTTATCTGAGGAAACAGCAGCAGCAGCCTCCAGCAGTGAACACCTCATCCAGGAAGTAGTATAAACCGCAAAGTGAGGCAGTATGGGAGGGAATATAAAGGGAGACAATTAGTCTTAATATGTGACACCTGGGAGAAGGAAAGGAGATGACAAAGTGAAACCAAAACAAAGAACGTCATGCAAGAGGTAGAGAAGAACGTCTGCCAGACCTTCTCACAGAACTGGCGGTGACACTAACCCAAATTTATTAAGGTTGTATCTCACAATGACATCTGCATCAAAGGCTGCCAACTAAATTTTTTTTGCCCAAACGAGTGTTTGTTTAACAACTGAATTTGACAGCAGTATATAACACAGGAATTTCACACGTGCTGATGCTGCAAGGCCAAACAATGTTTTTTGGCAAAAAGTGTGTTTTTAAAACCCCAGAAAATGATGGGTGTATTTCTAGCTTAAATTGCACACTGACTAATACAGATGTTGTATATTGCCAAAAAAGTGTTTTTTTGGGAACAGAATATGAAAGCTGTATATATTAAACTTGAATTTAACACTTGCAGATCAGGAAAATACCTTTTTTTTGGGCAAAAAAGTGTGTTTTTAAAACCCCAAAAAATGATGGGTGTATTTCTAGCTTAAATTGCACACTGACTAAGCCAGATGTTGTAGATTGCCACAAAAGTGTTTTTTTTTGGGGAACAGAATATGAAAGCTGTACATATTAAACTTGAATTTAACACTTGCAGATCAGGAAAATACAGTTTTTTGGCAAAAAAGTGTGTTTTTAAAACCCCAGAAAATGATGGGTGTATTTCTAGCTTAAATTGCACACTGACTAATCCAGATGTTGTATATTGCCCAAAAAAATTGTGATTTACAATGTCCCAAAAGCTCAGAAGCAGTGCTGGTGCACTGAGCTTGCATAAAATGGCCGCCGCCGCTGCCCACCTAACTAACAGACGGATAAAAGTTGTTTTTTTTGTAAATGGGCTCAGGGCAGGGTAAAACGATTGTGCCCTGCACCGACACAACTATTTGTATGTAGATCGCTGAGTTTTATTCTCTCCTATTCTCTACCTGAAATCACCAGTCCAGCAGCATCCTCTCCCTACACTTGTAACAGCAGAGTGATGTGCAGCGCTATGTGACTCAAGCTTATATAGAGCCTGGGTCACATGCTGCTCTGGCCATTCACAGCCATGCCATTAGTAGGCATGGCTGTGATGGCTTCTAAGGTCAGACAGTTAACCACGTGTTGATTGGCTGCTCTGCAGCCTTTCAAAAAGCGCCAAGAAAGCACCGAACCCGAACTTTTACTAAAATGTTCGGGTTTGGGTCCGGGGTCCAAAAATCCTAAAGTTCGGTACGAACCCGAACTTTACAGTTCAGGTTTGCTCAACACTAGTTATTAGTTATTGATTGCATCGAGTATGGGGAAAAAAATAAAAAATTAAATTAGGCATCACCTACACCCTAGCTTTTACACTGCTCTGGTATAATGCTAACCTCACAGAGTTTATTAGTATAGAGGATTAACGATATTGGGAAAGTTTGGGTATAATAAGAGTTGCACAAATTGTTAATAATGGAGAAATAAGAAGGATTGAGGAAATCATCACACCAAATAAACACGGCTTATTTGCTAACTTTAGATATGCACAACTTAAACATGTTTTTTTATGTACACAATTGGAGGAGAAATAGTAGAATGGCTCACCCCCTATGGCTATGAAATAGGTGCTTAAACCTAAAATTAAATCACCCTATTCAATACGTGCACACTAGATAAAATAAACTTGAAAGGAAGCACTCAAACTATCATGGAGCAGGCACACTATTTAATACTAATAGTACAGGGTATCACAATAATAACATCACTTAAAATATATAACATATAACACTAAAACACTAGAATTCGATAAAAATTTGATAAAAAATAATAAAAAAGTCGTTAAAAAATCGTAGAGGGATAAGGTGCAAGATAAGTTCCTGTCGAAATAAAATATATCAGTAGATGTCCTTATTAGTGCATCTGGTATGAGCGCTGGAATACTGGCCACCTGCACGCTTTTATATAGTGTTGCATCCAAAATCACAGATAACAGTTTTGATAGCCGCAGTATATTGTACGGATAAATGGTTGCTCTCCGAGCACTCACCCCACCTGATATTATGTGATGTTCACACTGACTAGCGTGCGCTCAGGTGTAGGTGTTCCTGGCAAGTCGATACCTGCATAGCGGTAAGATTTTCTTGCAATTGCCTGGACTGTCTCTGTATTCTGCTCCGTGCACAGTTCTCGCGAGAATTTGGATTCGAATTCACGGGTGAAGATCGCTTTTTGCCTTCACTTTCCGAATTAATGAGGAGTCGTCTCACTAGATTAAATTGTAGAGTTGAAATCCCATGGCCATGCTTCCCTTGGTTGTGGGATCTTTTAGAACATCGGCATATAGCACCAAACGCGTTTCGAGGTCTTGCTGACCTCTTCCTCAGTGGTTATACTCCAAATGCCCAGACCCCACTATTTATACTCTACTCAATGAAAAGTAAGTTCTGGAGAACGGATCTCAAGGTGAGCTGAATGGTCACAGGTAAGTCCTGGAATAGCGGATTCCGAGAAGACAAATTCGATCTGATGTGATTTTTGTTGCAATTTTTTCAACAAATGCGTTTTTGTCACCAAGACTGCTAAATCGAAATAGTGATTCATTCTCATATATCAGATATTTGATTTAGATGCGTTTTTTTGATGCGTTTCTTTTCGACAGATGCATTTTTATCTCCTAAACGGCTGAATTGGACATATAATTCATTCTAATATCGATATATATATAGATATGATTGAAAAATCTGTATAAATACGGTTTATTGCTGATATTTAAAGAATGAAAATGATTTAAATTTTTTGGGATATTAGAATGAATTATATGTCCAATTCAGCAGTTTAGGAGATAAAAAAACGCATCTGTCGAAAAGAAACGCATAAAAAAAACGCATTGAAAAAATGCATAGAAAAGACGCATCTAAATCGAATATCTGATATATGCGAATGAATCACTATTTCGATTCAGAAGTCTTGGTGACAAAAACGCATTTGTTGAAAAAATCACAACAAAAATCACATCAGATCGAATTTGTCTTCTCGGAATCGGCTATTCCAGGACTTACCTGTGACCATTCAGCTCACCTTGAGATCCATTCTCCAGAACTTACTTTTCAATGCGTTTTTGTCACCAAGACTGCTGAATTGAATTAGTGATTCATTCGCATATATCAGATATTCGATTTAGATGCGTTTTTTCGATGCGTTTCTTTTCGACAATATGCGTTTTTATCTCCTAAACTGCTGAATTGGACATGTAATTCATTCTAATATCCCCAAAAATTTAAATCATTTTCATTCTTTAAATATCAGCAATAAACCGTATTTATACAGATCTTTCAATCATATCTATATATATATCGATATTAGAATGAATTATATGTCCAATTCAGCCGTTTAGGAGATAAAAACGCATCTGTCGAAAAGAAACGCATCCAAAAAACGCATCTAAATCAAATATCTGATATATGAGAATGAATCACTATTTCGATTTAGCAGTCTTGGTGACAAAAACGCATTTGTTGAAAAAATTGCAACAAAAATCACATCAGATCGAATTTGTCTTCTCGGAATCCGCTATTCCAGGACTTACCTGTGACCATTCAGCTCACCTTGAGATCCGTTCTCCAGAACTTACTTTTCATTGAGTAGAGTATAAATAGTGGGGTCTGGGCATTTGGAGTATAACCACTGAGGAAGAGGTCAGCAAGACCTCGAAACGCGTCTGGTGCTATATGCTTACATAATAGAAACCACCCAAAAATGACCCCATTCTAGAAAATACACCCTCAAGATATTCTAAACTGATTTTACAAACGTCGTTAACCCTTTAGGTGTTGCACAAGAGTTATTGGCAAATGGAGATGGAATTTTAAAATTTCTATTTTTTGGCAAATTTTCCATTTTAATCCATTTTTTCCAGTAACAAATCAAGGGTTAACAGCCAAACAAAATGCTATATTTATTGCCCCGATTCTGTAGTTTGCAGAAACACCCCATATGTGGCCGTAAACTACAGTACGGGCACACAGTAGGGCGTAGAGGGAAAGGTGCGCCGTATGGTTTTTGGAAGGCCGATTTTGCTGGACTGGTTTATTTACACCATGTCCCATTTGAAGCCCCCCTGATGCACCCCTAGAGTAGAAACTGCATAAAAGTGACACCATTTAAGAAACTACACCCCTCAAGGTATTCAAAACTGATTTTACAAACTTTGTTAACCCTTTAGGTGTTGCACAAGAGTTATTGGCAAAAGGGGATGAAATTTCAGAATTTAATTTTTTTGCCAAATTTTCCACTAAAAAAGCATTGTTAACAGCCAAACAAGACTGTATCTTTATTGCCCTGACTCTGCCGTTTACAGAAACACCCCATATGTGGTCGTACACTACTGTACGGCCACACGGCAGGGCGTAGAGGGAAAAAAGCGCCGTGTGGTTTTTGGAGGGCTGATTTTTATGGACCGGTTTATTTACACCGTGTCCTGTTTCAAGAAACTCCCTAAAAGTGACCACATTTTGGAAACTACGGAATAAAGTGGCGGTTTTGTTGGGACTGATTTTAGGGTACATATGATTTTTGGTTGCTCTATATTTCATTTTTGTGAGGTAAGGATGCCAAAAATTTAAATTCTGAAATGTCATCTCCATTTGCCATTAACTGTTGAGGAACACCTAAAGGGTTAATAAAGTTAGTAAAATCAGTTTTGAATACCTTGAGGGGTGTAGTTTCTTAGATGGGGTCACTTTTAGGGAGTTTCTACTCTAGGGGTGCATCAGGGGGGCTTCAAAAGGGACATGGTGACAATAAAAAAGGCCATCAAAATCGGCCTTCCAGAAACCATGTCGGTCCTTTCCTTTTGCGCCCTGCATTTTAGTGATACAGAGGTTTACGACCACAAATGTGGCGTTTCTGTAAACTGCAGTATCAGGGTAATAAATATTACGTTTTGTTTGGTTGTTAACCCTTGTTTTGTTACCGGAAAAAATCTAAAGTCTAAGAGTCATTATTTTTATATATTTTTAGCCGATTGTATTAGGTAGGGGCTTATTTTTAGCGGGATGAGGGGACGGTTTTAATGGCACTATTTTGGGGGCTATATGACTTTATGATCGCTTGCTATTAAACTTTCTGTTATCTAAGGTGACAAAAAAAAATCTTGTTTTGCACCGTTATTTTTTATTTTTTTTTGGACCGTGTTAATCTGCTGCATTATCTGCATAATGCAGGCATTTCCGGATGGCCTCAAACCGGGAGCGTGGCATGGCCGTACTGTAGAGTGGGGTCTGGTAGAGGACGACCCCACTCCAGTACAGCCTGGCACTTGGTTTTTTGACTAGGCCCATGTGCAGCACGGAAAACTAGTACGAGCCCCAGAGCTGCTCGTACTAGGGTGGGCCACAGAGTCCCTAGCATGGGGGTCCCCTTGATCCGCCTGGTGGCGTCTCCGCCGCCGTGGAGGCTCATCATCGCTTGATGATGAGGAGGACGGGGATGACAAAAGGAACGTGGGGTCATCCTCGTCCTCACTGGGGCTTTTGGACTCGGAGGCAAGGACGGCGTATGCCTCCTCGGCCGAGAACGTCCGGCGGGCCATTGGGGAGTGTGTGTCTGCATGTGTGTGTGCGTGTAAATTTTTATTAGGTGTGCTTGTGTGTGGGGGCACGTGTGTTCCCAGACTTTTCCCTAAACCTAACAGGGAAAAATAAAAAAAATAAAAATAGCAAAAAAAAAAGCCCCAAAAAATGTGAAAAAGAAAAAAAAAATTCTAACTCGCTGATCAGCCGTCCGAAGCTGATCAGCGGTGGGGTGGGAGATGCACTAACAGTGGCCGGACGCTACAGAGTGGCGGCCACTGTCAGCGTACGCAAAAAAATAAAAAAGCTTGCGCCCCCCAAAAAAGGGGGGAGGGGCAAAGGGGCAAGTTGCAGCACCCCTGGGGGGGTCTAGGGTCACACAGCTGTGCTGTGGACCCCAGACACCCTAAGAGGATGATGCAACACTAAAAACCTTAACTTTCCCTAAAGTCTCCCTGCCTGAACTAAACCTTTCCCTACCCTGTCCCTAACCTACCTTTTAGTGCCAGATGGCACAGTGAAGGATCGAAAGAGGGGGTGCTGGGCACAGATCAAGGGGTGCAGTCTGAAGATCGGGCAGCAGGCTCCTCTATCTGCGTAGTCCAACGGCCAAATGGAGGAGGAGTTAACCCCCGCTCGCCCGTGCAACCAATCAGAAGAGATCCTGTGAGGTGATGTCACCATCACCTCACAGGATCTAAGGATAGTGATTGGTGGTATATTAACACACCACCGATTACCATCCTGTTCCGGGTTATCGGCTCACCAGAGACCCGAATAACCCGGAAACAGAGCAAACCGCAGGTCTGAATTGATCTGCGGTTTGCTGCGATCACCGATGCGTGGGGGTCACAGGACCCCCCTAGGCATTTTGCCAGAGTGCCTGCCGAATGATTTCGGCAGGCCGTCAGTTCCGGCGGCGGAGACGGCGCGGCGGTGATCGGAACTACACAGGACGTACGAGTACGCCCTGTGTCCTTAAGTACCAGGACATCAGGGCGTACCTGTACGCCCTCTGTCCTTAAGGGGTTAAATCAGTGTTCCCCAGGTCCAGTCCTCAGGGCTCACCTGCCGGCCATGTTTTCAGGATTTCCTTAGTATTGAGCAGGTGATATAATTAGTGCCAATGCATCAGGACTTACATCAGGTATTCATTCTGTGGGATATTCTCAAATCATGACTGGTAGGTGGGCCCTGAGGACTGGAGTTGGGGAACACTGCTTTAAAACACAAGAAAATAAAAACTTTATAGTGCACTTTGTACCTTACCTGTACGCCCTCTGTCCTTAAGGGGTTAAATCAGTGTTCCCCAGGTCCAGTCCTCAGGGCTCACCTGCCGGCCATGTTTTCAGGATTTCCTTAGTATTGAGCAGGTGATATAATTAGTGCCAATGCATCAGGACTTACATCAGGTATTCATTCTGTGGGATATTCTCAAATCATGACTGGTAGGTGGGCCCTGAGGACTGGAGTTGGGGAACACTGCTTTAAAACACAAGAAAATAAAAACTTTATAGTGCACTTTGTACCTTATTCTTTTTTATGTCCCTTAAAATTTCATCTATTTGTGCAGCAGACATCTCCTTCTTTATTCACTAACAGGAAAATGATGGCATTACCTGTCATGTTACAACTAGTGCATCCTCGTCCCTAGTCACTAATTCTACTCCTCTACTTCACCTCTTCCCTGTTTCTATAGTTGAAGGCACTGTATCATTCTGTATTTAGACTTTTGTAAACACAAGACCTTCTTTTATGGTATTCAGACGGCCGTATGCTGTCAGTAAAAATGCGGACAGTTCAGCATGTCTGCAAAAAAAGGATTGCATTATCCATTTTTGCTGACCCATAGACTTCAATGGGACCACTATCTATCTCTCATATCTATCTATCTATCTATCTATCTAAATTTGATAAACTCCACGGCACATCCAGAAGTAGCAAAAAGTAACAAAAAGGTTTATTCACCAGACATACAGCAACGTTTCAATCCTCTCAGTGGGATCTTTCTCAAGCAAATGGTGATCACAAAATGGTGCTCACATATAGGGGCATATATACACACACCCACAAACCAATCAATCAACAGAGGTAATCAATGTAAAACAGTTTAAAAAACATAGAAAATCCATAAATGTGCATATACAAATTTAGTATAAAAGTGTAATCAATACAGTGAAGATATGCATAAGGTGAATTTATAATATAAAAATATTCACAGGCCCTAATACGGAAAAAGTTACTAAAGTGTCATAATTATCTAATCACATACATCTGTGGAAACCCATGTGAACATAGTTAAAATCAATAATTGGCGAGAGGGGTAAGTTGTAGATACTAACCAGCATGAGAACATCTCCTCCGTCTGAGCGTCTTCCAGTGTGAAGTGGCGCCTACAGTCACCCAGTGTGACGTAACCACCCGACGTCAGCTGTCTCTGATCACATGACTCACTAGACACTTTCAAAGCACACCTCCAAAGGTCCTTGCAGCACGAGTTAAGAAACTAACATGCAGCAAAAGATCCTGGAGGTTCACCAATCCATGTGACCACATATATTGGTCACATGATCGGACATTTGCAAGACAGACTGGATATACTATGTTTTAATAACCGCAATGTGGCGATTTTAATCTGCTTTTTTTATATAGTGACACATTTTAAATCAATAAAGCATATTAAATACGTGTGGACGGTTATGTTGCGATTCACCTCATTTGAGCAGACATAAAAGTATTATAAGCATTTGTAAGCAAATTGGAGTGGTGGAAGCCGGTTGCAGAAAGACATCCTGGATCATTAGGGCCAACCGATGCCGCGTCAACGGCCACGATGGATCCTGGTGTCACAGACAATCTAGTCCAACATCTTGTCAGAGAGTTTGGACATTCGTGTCATCTGTGACTATGTATAAAGGACAAGATTATAAAAAGAAGAAGAAGAACCGTCTAACGGGACAATCATCTACTGTGGTCTACATGTGGTGTAGGGTCCCCGGTCAATTTGCTCAGTGGGTATCAAACTGCATAACAGTAAGATCACCACACAGCAAGACGATCCTCCCAATAGATATTGGAGGACCACACTATTCAAATAGTATCGTGGACCCCACATATATACGCCTCCTTCCCCAACCGCATAGGAAAAAAAAAAAAAATTTTTTTTTTTTTTTCAGAGCCCCTGACGAAGCCATTGGGCGAAACCCGGGTCGGGCAGCGACATTTTGGATGTTTGTTACATGCTGATAACAAGTTGTGTCTTTGTGAGTATAATAAAGCTGATATTTTTTATTAATATCACGGGTACTGCACTATGTTGCTGCTCTTTTGAAAGGTACCTATGCCCTGTGGAGTTTCAGTTGGCAGTGTGACGTGATTTTGTGGGGAAGTTTCAGCATGGGAAATGAATTGACTGCGCCTTTCTTCTATAAGGCTATCTCCGATTCTATCTCTTTAAGAAGCGCGGACCTGGACTTTTGCCTTGTTTTGTGTGTTATAAGGAGGAAGGATCGACTCCTATTTCCAGGGCTGCTGCTGGTTAGCCTGCAATTTTACACATAGAAATTTTCTCTTTTATCTGCCATCTCTTTCATCATTTTCTATGCCTGGTTTAGTAAGAAGGCTGTCTTGCATTTAGAATCGGCGCCTCTACATAACTTCGGCGATCCACCGCTAGCTATAGGGCTTATTAAGACCGGCATCTAAAAATAAATAGGCCCCTATAAGTATTAGTTGTCAAATGACTTTAGAGTGTATGGGTCTAGCCACCAAAATAAAGATGTGCTTGGAAACTGAAGACAGTCTGTCTTGTCTGATACTACAGAAGAGCTACTGTAGCACAAACTGGTGAAAAATTACTGCTGGCTATGATAGAAAAGGTGTCAGAACAAATAGGGCACTGTATGGGGCTTTGTAGCCACAGATCAGTCAGAGTGCCCAGCCATAATGACCAATGTTCGACTCTAAAAGTGCCTACAATGGGCTCAAGAGCATGGCAACTGGACCATGGAGCAGTGGAAGAAGTTGGCCTTATCTTGTCATGTTTTCTTTTACATCATGGGCATGTGCGTCACTTAACTGAGGAATAGATGGCACCATCCTGAGGCTATAATGGCATCTGAGAATATAGATGTAGTGGCTGTTACTGAGACATAGTTCAAGGGGAGTAATGACTGGGATATATCAATACCAGGGTTCTCTCTATACAGGAAAGACAGAGAAGGCAAGAAGGGGGGAGGGGTGGCCCTGTATGTGAAAGATAGCATAAAATCTAATTTGATACAAGTTAGCGAGAACAATTTAGAGTCAGTTTGGGTTACCTTGCAGCTTGATAATCATAAGGTAACTCGTGTAGGTGTTATATATAGACCACCTACCCAAGTCAAAGAATTAGATGATCTACTAGTTGAGGAAATAGCTAAAATGACATTGAAGGGGGAAGTTATCATTATGGGAGACTTCAATCTTCCAGATGTAAACTGGAAAACCAAAATAGCTAGTTCTGCCAAGAGTACAGATATTCTAAATTCCCTACTGAGATTATCTCTACAGCAAGTAGTGGAGGCGCCAACCCGGAAGGAGGCCATTTTAGATTTAGTATTCACAAATGGGAATTTGGTATCTGATATTACTGTAGGGGAAAGCTTGGGATCTAGTGATCACCAGTCAGTGTGGTTTACTATAAGTACAGTGACTGAGTCACACCACACAAAAACAAAAGTTTTAGATTTTAGAAAAACAGACTTTTCTAAAATTAAATTAGTGGTATACGAGTCCCTATCAGACTGGAACAGTTTAATTGGAGTCCAGGAGAAATGGGACTACTTAAAAGTGGCACTATTGAAGGCAACAGAAGATTGCATTAGGCTTGTCAGTAAAAGCAAAAAAAGGAAGAGACCACTGTGGTACTCAGCAGAAGTGGCCAAAATCATTAAAAACAAAAAGATAGCATTTAGGAATTATAAAAAAAAACAAAACGAGGATGACAGACAAATTTATAAGATTAGGCAGAGAGAGGCCAAACAAGTTAAAAGAGCTTCTAAAGCACAGGCAAAAGAGAAATTAGCTCAGTCAGGGAAAAAAGGCGATAAGGCATTCTTCAGATACATAAATGAAAAAAGGAAACTAAAACAAGGAATTACCAAATTAAAAACTAAAGAAGGAAGGTATATGGAAGAAGATAAAGAACTAGCTGACTGCCTCAATGAATACTTCTGTTCAGTTTTTACAAAAGAAAATGAAGGAGAAGGACCTCAGTTGGGAAAGAAGACTAATGAATCTTTTGACGCATGTGTCTTTACAGAGCAAGAGGTTCTAAGTCAACTGTCTAAAATTAATACAAATAAGTCACAGGGGCCTGATGGGATACACCCAAAGCTATTAAAAGAGCTCAGCGGTGAACTAGCAAAACCATTAACAGATTTATTTAACCAATCACTGGCAATAGGAGTCGTCCCAGAAGATTGGAAATTAGCAAATGTTGTGCCCATTCACAAGAAATGTAGTAGGGAGGAATCGGGCAACTATAGGCCAGTAAGCCTGACATCAATAGTGGGGAAATTAATGGAAACCATACTTAAGGAGAGGATTGTGGACCATCTAAAATCCCATGGATTGAAAGATGAAAAACAGCATGGGTTTACTTCAGGGAGATCATGTCAAACTAATCTTATTGATTTTTTTGATTGGGTGACTAAAATAATATATGGAGGAGGTGCAGTAGACATCGCTTATCTAGACTTTAGTAAGGCTTTTGATCCTGTCCCACATAGAAGGCTTATCAATAAAGTGCAGTCATTGGGCTTGGACTCCCATATTATTGAAGGGATTAGGCAGTGGCTGAGGGACAGGCAACAGAGGGTTGTAGTCAATGGAGTATATTCAGACCAAGGTCTTGTTACCAGTGGGGTACCTCAGGGATCTGTTCTGGGACCCATATTGTTTAATATCTTTATCAGCGAAATTGCAGAAGGCCTCAATGGTAAGGTGTGTCTTTTTGCTGATGACACAAAGATTTGTAACAGGGTTGATGTTCCTGGAGGAATACACCAAATGGAAAAGGACTTAGGAAAACTAGAGGAATGGTCAAAAATCTGGCAACTAAAATTTAATGTTGATAAGTGCAAGATAATGCACCTGGGACGTAAAAACCCAAGAGCAGAATATAAAATCAGTGATACAGTCCTAACCTCAGTATCTGAGGAAAGGGATTTAGGGATCATTATTTCAGAAGACTTAAAGGTAGGCAGACAATGTCACAGAGCAGCAGGAAATGCTAGCAGAATGCTTGGGTGTATAGCAAGAGGAATTACCAGTAGAAAGAGGGAGGTGCTCATGCCGCTCTACAGAGCACTAGTGAGACCTCATTTGGAGTATTGTGCTCAGTACTGGAGACCATATCTCCAGAAGGATATTGATACTTTGGAGAGAGTTCAGAGAAGAGCTACTAAACTGGTACATGGATTGCAGGATAAAACTTACCAGGAAAGATTAAAGGATCTTAACATGTATAGCTTGGAAGAAAGACGAGACAGAGGGGATATGATAGAAACTTTTAAATACATAAAGGGAATCAACAAGGTAAAAGAGGAAAGAATATTTAAAAGAAGAAAAACTGCTACAAGAGGACATAGTTTTAAATTAGAGGGGCAAAGGTTTAAAAGTAATATCAGGAAGTATTACTTTACTGAGAGAGTAGTGGATGCATGGAATAGCCTTCCTGCAGAAGTGGCAGCTGCAAATACAGTGGAGGAGTTTAAGCATGCATGGGATAGGCATAAGGCCATCCTTCATATAAGATAGGGCCAGGGGCTATCCATAGTATTTAGTATATTGGGCAGACTAGATGGGCCAAATGGTTCTTATCTGCCGACACATTCTATGTTTCTATGTTTCTATGGTGCCATCTATTCCTCAGTTAAGTGACGCACATGCCCATGATGTAAAAGAAAACATGACAAGATAAGGCTCCATGGTCCAGTTGCTATGCTCTTGAGCCCATTGTAGGCACTTTTAGTGTCGAACATTGGTCATTATGGCTGGGCACTCTGACTGATCTGTGGCTACAAAGCCCTATACAGTGCCCTATTTGTTCTGACACCTTTTCTATCATAGCCAGCAGTAATTTTTCACCAGTTTGTGCTACAGTAGCTCTTCTGTAGTATCATCCTGGTTAATGGGAAGAAGACAAGCCGGTGGAGGCAGTGTGATATTTTAGGTAATGTTCTGTTGGGAAACCCTGGGTGTTGGCATTTATGTAGATCTGACACATACCATCTACCTAAACATCATGGCAGCAGTATTCCTTACTGGCAATTACCTTATTCAGGAGAATAATGCCCAGTCACACTGCAAAAATTTATTCAGGAATCGTATGAAGAACATATTAAAGAGTTCAAGCTGATGACTTGGCCTCCAATCCCCCAGATCTCAATTCGATTGAGCATCTGTAGCATGTGCTGGAACAAGAAATCCGGTTCTGCAAAACACCTTCAGAGGTCTTGTAGAGTCCATGCCTCCTCAGATATGGACTATTATTTCAGAAGCGTGCAGGAGACCTACACAATATTAGGCAGGTGGTTTTTATGTTATTGCTGACCCATGCGTACACATTATTTTCCTTCATGTTTTTACCAAACAGCATAAACTTGATTTATTTCATTCAAGTACACCACTTTTCGTCTCTCTCTACTATACTTTTTTGTTATTTTGTTTTAAAAGAAGACAGTAAATTGCAGCAGAGACGTAATAGGTGCTCTAATTGCAATGCCCTAAGTAATAACATGCTTTTGAGTCTCCGATTGATCTCTCAGATGTTGAAAGGAGCATGTGAATTAGAGAAGAGTGGTCAGACCTTTAATTAGCTGTCACTTGTGGCAGGAGACATCTGCAGGTAATATCAAAATGCCACTTTACAGAAAATGCTGATGTAATCAGGATTATACAGTGGATATAAAAAGTCAACACATCCCTGTTAAAATGTCAGGTTTTTGTGCTGTAAAAAAATGAGACAAAAATAAATCATTTCAGAACTTTTTCCACCTTTAATGTGACCTATAAACTGTACCACTCAATTGAAAAAAAACTGAAATCTTTTAGGTGGAGGGAAGAAAATAAATAAATAAAAAAGAATGTGGTTGCATAAGTGTGCACACCCTCTTATAACTGGGGATGTAACTGTGTTCAGAATTAAGCAATCACATTCAAAATCATGTTAAATAGGAGTCAGCATACACCGGCCATCATTTAAAGTGCCTCTGATTAACCCCAAATAAAGTTCAGCTGCTCTAGTTGGTCTTTCCTGAAATTTTCTTAGTCGCATCCCACAGCAAAAGCCATGGTCCACAGAGAGCTTCCAAAGCATCAGAGGGATCTCATTGTTAAAAGGTATCAGTCAGGAGAAGGGTACAAAATAATTTCCAAGGCATTAGATATACCATGGAACACAGTGAAGACAGTCATCATCAAGTGGAGAAAATATGGCACAACAATGACATTATCAAGAACTGGACGTCCCTCCAAAATTGATGAAAAGACGAGAAGAAAACTGGTCTGGGAGGCTACCAAGAGGCCTACAGCAACATTAAAGGAGCTGCAGGAATATCTGGCAAGTACTGGCTGTTTGGTACATGTGACAACAATCTCCCGTATTCTTCATATGTCTGGGCTATGGGGTAGAGTGGCAAGACGAAAGCCTTTTCTTACGAAGAAAAACATCCAAGCCAGGCTACATTTTGCAAAAACACATCTGAAGTCTCCCAAAAGCATGTGGGAAAAGGTGTTATGGTCTGATGAAACCAAGGTTGAACTTTTTGGCCATAATTCCAAAAGATATGTTTGGCACAAAAACAACTGCACATCACCAAAAGAACACCACACCCACAGCGAAGCAAGGTGGTGGCAGCATCATGCCAAGGGGCTGTTTTTCTTCAGATGGAACTGGGGCCTTAGTTAACCCGGGGAATTATAAAAAGTTCCAAATACCAGTCAATATTGGCACAAAACCTTCAGGCTTCTGCTAGAAAGCTGAACATGAAGAGGAATTTCATCTTTCAGCATGACAACGACCCAAAGCATACATCCAAATCAACAAAGGAATGGCTTCACCAGAAGAAGATTAAAGTTTTGGAATGGCCCAGCCAGAGCCCAGACCTGAATCCGATTGAAAATCTGTTCGGTGATCTAAAGAGCGCTGTGATCTGACAGATTTGGAATGTTTTTGCAAAGAAGAGTGGGCAAATCTTGCCAAGTCAAAATGTGTCATGCTGATAGACTCTTACCCAAAAAGACTAAGTGCTGTAATAAAATCAAAAGGTGCTTCAACAAAGTATTAGTATATGGGTGTGCACACTTATGCAACCATATTATTTTATGTTTATATTTTTTCTTCTAAAAGATTTCAGTTTGTTTTTCAATTGAGTGGTACAGTTTATAGGTCACATTAAAGATGGAAAAAGTTCTGAAATGATTTATCTTTGTCTCATTTTATTACATCACAGAAACCTGACATTTTAACAGAGGTGTGTAGACTTTTTATATCCACTGTATTTTATCAGCTTGTGGTGACAAACAGTATATATAAAATGAAGATTGCTTATGGGACTGATATTGTTTTCTTTTTTGAATCTCCTTACGTTTTCCAACACAAAATTCCAAAAACTCCTACAGAAAAAAAAAATCTATAATTGTTATTTGGACAGTATTGTGTGATTTTCTATGATTTAGGGCCCATTCAGACGACCGTAGTGCTTTGCTGATCTGCAAAACACGGATACAGGCCGTGTGCATTCCGCAATTTGCAGACCCCACATGGCCACAACCATAATAGAAAATGCCTATTCTTGTCCGGACAAGAATAGGACATGTTCTATCTTTTCCGCGGAGCCGCGGAACGGAACTACGGATGCGGACAGCACACTGTGTGCTGTCCGCATCTTTTGCAGCCCCATTGAAATGAATGGGTCTGCACCCGTTACACTAAATTGCAGAACGCATGCAGACTCATTCATACAGCCGTCTGAATGAGCCTTTATGGTTATAATGGAAACCTGAATTGGATCCCTATTTTAGGACATTAGTGTTGAGCGAATCGAAGCCAAACAAATTTACTTTGATCTGAATTTCCGAAAACTTTGATTCACTGCGAAGCTGAATCTCCTCAAGCTTCATGGTAACTAATCAATTTTTCCTGAAATGGCGTAAAAATAAATACATAATCACCATTCTTGTCATCTTGATTACAGAAACTGTGAAAAATCTCACACGGGGTGACATATAAGGTCACCACGGCGGCACTCTGGCTGGGCGAGGTGACGTCATAAGTGATCACGTCATCAAACCTGGCCAGCGTGATGACGTCATCACGTCACTGCATGAGATTATATACAGTGTCTTCAATGAAGATGGTTATGACAGCCTCTACGCTAACAAATGGATAAGGTGAGTATTTTTTTTTTACCATGATTAACCCCTGAAAGACCAAAATTGAAGCCTCAGATGCCGCGATCAGTGATGAATGCGGCATCCGAGGGGTTTAATGATGGGGGCAGCGCGTTCTCCATTCCCCATAATTTTTACCCACTATACAAAAGGAATGCGCTTTGTGACTAAGTAATTTGTCACAAATCCAATTTCTTTGTGAAATGCGGCGAAGTAGACAAATCAAATCTTTCATAACTTCTCTCATCTCTAACCCTCATCTATTAGGCCTCATGCACACTACTGTATTTTTAATCTGTGTGCTATCTGAATTTTTTTGCAGACAGCATACTGGCCCATTTATTTCTGTGCGGTAATGCACACATTCGTATTTATTGTGGATCACTATGACCATTCTGCATTTGCAGGCGGCAGATCATGTTATGTAATCATAATCTGCTGCCCGCAAACACCTAGTCAGTATGGGGACAAGGCATGGCATTAGCGATCGCTCCTCTTCATACTCTGGAGGAGATGTCTGCATGTAATAGCAGTGGTCTTTGTTCTGTCCCCACATGAAGGCAAATGAAGGTGTAACTGATAATGACTTTGTGACTGTCCTACCTTCGTATCCAAGCAGTGGAGCAGACCGGACCGGCAGATGCTCAGGTTAGATGGATCCAGACGTAGACATGAGGATGCAATCAAACATGGGTTTATTTGATCCAGAGCAGTGACATACGGTGATACAATACAGGAATGCAGTAGATGCTGTCATTTGGATGTCTTTTCTGAGGCTAACTGCTGAGGCTAACTGCTGAGGCTACTGCTGAGGCTACTGCTGGTCAAAAACTGATGCCTTCACAAGCCAAGGTGTGTGTCTCCAGTCACAAAGAATGCAGCACTGAAAAAGGCTACAGGAAGTGACCAGGCCCAAGGCTGCTAAAACCACGCCCAGAGATAAAACTTTATAGACAACGAACGAGGCGTGCAGCATACAAATTCCGGCCAGCAGATGGCAGCAGAGAACAATAGACTTAAACAACATAGGTAAAACAAGAAATAATACAGTGCAGAAATTCAATATGAAAGGTACAGCACACTCCCCGTCTGAAATTCACTTTGGGGATTTCACTATGACAAATGTCCATAAAATATAAACAACCTGTAAAAGAAAACATGTTAGAATGCAAACATAGATAGTCCTGTTTTCCAACTTGGAATGGAGAAGATCTGCGAAACTTGATACAGTCCTGTTCATCCAGCAGGGACGTTCTCGATGGGCAATATTAAAATGAGTTCGTTGATTGGTCTTGAGAACGTTTTAAGCTCGCCTTTCCTGAAGATCTTCAACTCCACCTTCCGGACCTTGCCATCCTTGCTAGGGAAAACCTTTGAAATGAGTCCGATAGGCAAGTCAATCCTTTCGGTTTGTTGCTCTTTCATCAATACAAGGTCTCCTTCCTTCAAGTTTGGTTTGTTGTGTTGCCATTTTCTTCTTCCTTGAAGAATACTGAGGTACTCCTTTCGCCACCTGTTCCAGAAGTAATCTGCTAGATATTGTACACGTTTCCAGTGTTTTTGATAGATGTTGGCATGAGTAAATTCTCCACTAGGTATTAGCGTATTCTCAGTTTTTTGGGTAAGTAGAATAGCCGGAGTCAGTATGGCTGGTGTTTCAGGATCCATAGACACTGGCACAAGGGGTCTTGAATTGATAATTGCCGAAACTTCAGCAAGAAGGGTGACAAGAGTCTCATGTGTGAGTCTTGACGAGTTTACATCCATCAGCATAGAATTTAAGATGTTGCGTGAGATGCCGATCATTCTCTCCCAGGAGCCTCCCATGTGGGAACTATGAGGAGGATTGAAAATCCAGGTGCAACCTTTTTCCGCCAACTGATCTTGAATGGACTTGGTGTCGATGTTAAGTTCTCTACAAGCTCCGATGAAGTTGCTTCCCTGGTCAGACATCAATTGTTTAACTGGTCCTCTGATTGCGAAGAACCGTCTTAAGGCATTGATAAGGCTGGATGCGTCCATAGATTCTATCACCTCTATGTGAACTGCTCGCACACTCATGCAAGTAAATAGTACAGCCCAATGCTTACTGTTTGCGTGACCGCCGCGGGTCCTGCGTGCGGACACCATCCATGGCCCAAAGACATCTAGGCCAACATAGGTGAAAGGCGGCTCTGTGCATAGTCTATCCGCAGGCAAGTCGGCCATTTGTTGGTGTAGTTGTTTTCCTCTTGCTTTACGACAGTGCACACATTCATGCAGTACTTGGGCCACACGTTTTTTCATACCTATAATCCAAAGGCCAGCAGACCGTAATTTGCCCTCAGTAATTTGCCTGCCTTGGTGTTCGGCCCTTTCGTGGTAGTGTCGGATTAGCAAGACGGTGATATGATGTTTGCTGGGAATGATGAGAGGGTTTTGTTCTGCAATTCCCAGGTGGGCTTGATTCAAACGACCACCAACTCTTAGCAAGCCAAAACTGTCGATAACTGGATTTAAATTGGCAAGAGGACTTTTTAAAGGAATCTGCTGTTTGTTGTACAAGCACTTCCATTCTACGTTGAAATTCTCCTTCTGGACGTGATGTATTATGAGGTATTCACTATGAGAGATGTTCTCAGCAGAGAAGGGTTTATGGCAGGCATGCCAACCATGACAATCTTTATCTTGGTGAGTATTATGATAACATCTTGCGATGTGCACTAACCTTGTAATAGTTCTGACGAGTCTCATCCAGCTGGAGAAACGTTCAAAGCGCTGACAACCGAAGCTGGCGGTTTGCTTTGTTCCAGTGACTAATGCACTAACTTCAGCGCGGATTTCTGGATCATTATCCGGATCCTGGATGCTGAAAACTTCCTGTACACATTCGTCCGCCTCTTCAAGCAGAAACTCTGGACCTGTAAGCCAAGTAGAGTTAATAAAGGAACCTATAGACATAGGCCTAGTGGCGTGATCTGCTGGATTAAGTTCGGATGGTACATAGTGCCATTGCTCAGGTTTGGAGGACCTCCTGATTCTCTCTATGCGGTTACTAACGTACACATAGAATCGCTTGGTCCGATTGTGGATGTAACCTAAAACGACCTTACTGTCGGTGTAATACTGGACTTCAGCTATGTCGACACCCAGTTCTTGTTGTATGAAATCCGCGATCTCCACTGCCAACACAGTCCCACAAAGTTCCAGTCTGGGAATAGTATGATCGGGCTTGGGGGCTAACTTAGCCTTACCAAAGACGAATCCAACGTGATTTTGGTTGTTGGGTTCTGTGATTTTAAGATAGGCCACCGCTGCGATGGCCTCCGTGGAGGCGTCCGAGAACACGTGGAGTTCTTTCTTTATGCTAGAGGAAAGTGAAGTTTTAATATAGCATCTCGGGATGTGGATCTCATCCAAGGCACACAAAGATCGCTTCCAGGCTTCCCATTTTTGCTCTTTCTCGGAGGGAAGTGGGGTATCCCAATCCTTGACTGTTTCAGAAAACTGTCTCAGTAGAGATTTACCTTGTATGGTGATGGGCGCTACAAATCCCAGCGGATCAAATAGGCTGTTTACCACTGATAGGACGCCTCGCTTTGTGAATGGCTTGTCTGCACAACTTATCTGAAAACCGAAGGAGTCAGCCGAGAGATCCCATCTGAGGCCCAAGCTCCTCTGCACAGGTGGACTGTCCAGTCCCAAGTTAATGTCCTTGAATCCTGGTGCATGATCGCCTGATTCGAAGGCCCTCATAACGGCCAGGCTGTTTGAAGCAAGTTTGTGTAGTCTAAGTTTAGCTTGGTACAACATACTTTGAGTCCTTTTGAGCAGATCGATAGCCGCTTCTTCAGTCGGTAGTGATTTGAGTCCATCGTCTACGTAGAAGTCCTTTTCTACAAAGTCTCTGGCATCTTTACCGTACTTGGATTCTCCCTCTAATGCAGTGCGCCGAAGGCCGTAAGTTGCCACGGCAGGTGAAGGGCTGTGTAACGGTCACGTCCACACACACACAGGGGGAAGGGTAGTGACCACTGCGCTCCACCCTCACCCCTGGCCCTGCCTACTTGCCTCACGAGTCCTGATGACAGGGGACAACTGGACGGCAGTCCCTAACTTAGGATATGTGCAGGGAAGACAGACAAGACAAAATACGGAACATGAACGGACCGGGTCAGAACCAAGAGAGCTACGCAGTACAACGGATTAAGCAAAGAATGGTCAGGAGAAGCCGGGGTCAAATACCAGGAGAGTAGCGAAGTACAAGAGGAGTCCAAAGAGAGTAGTCAGGTGGGAGCCGAGGTCACAATACCAGGATGTATGCGCAGTACAGGAAGAGCAGGCAGAGGATCGTCAGGGAACAGGATCAGGTAAATATTCAGTAGTCCAACAAATAGCCAGGAACCTAGAAATTAACAGGCAACCTGTAGCCAGCAGGCTGCCTGTATTTATAGTGGGGAGTGAGGGTCATGTGACGTGGCCAGCGTCACATGACCGACAGACCAACCAGTCGAGCACCGAGTGATCAGCTCGGCGCTCAAGGCAGACTAGGAGCAGGGAGCCACCCAGCTAGTAAAGCCGCCCTGGGAATGAGGTCAAACACAGAACCTCATTCCAAAAGCTAAGCAACAGTTCTGCGGGCAATGGGGGACCGAGTGCACCTTCGGAACCCCGTGACAGACTGTTTCCAAATACGTGTACCCTCATACGATATTCTGCCATCTCTGCGTTGGTGTCGTTATTCTTGTACCACAGAAACCTGAGGAAATTCCGGTGGTCCTCTCTGACTACGAAACAGTGGAACATCTGTTCAATGTCGGCGGTGATGTCAACGAGCTCTTTTCTGAACCTCATCAGCACCCCAACTAGGTTATTCGTCAGATTAGAACCTGTGAGAAGGACATCATTAAGCGATACACCTTGATGTTTGGCACTTGAGTCGAAAACAACCCTAATTTGATTAGGTTTCCGTGGGTGATACACTCCAAATGAAGGCAAGTACCAGCACTCGTCGTTCTTCCCTAAGGATGGAGCTGGTTCTGCATAGTTGTTGCGGAATATTTTGTCGATAAAGGCAACGATGTGTTCTCTCATCTCAGGCTTACTGTTCATGGTACGCTGAAGAGAGTTAAATCTAGACAGAGCTTGTTCCCTATTGTTCGGGAGTCTCACCCTGGTAGCTCGGAAGGGTAATGGAGAAACCCAGTGATTGGTTTCGTCTTTAAGGAACTCATTGTCCATTATCTTGATAAATTCTCTGTCTTCTACTGACAAAGCTACTTTATCATCGTCCTTGCTTGTGTGAAAGACTAATCTTCCCAAGTTGTCAGCAAAGTAGGGAGGAATGTCGTCAGGTGGTTGTATGAGGTCTGGAGGCTTCTCTTTCACCTCATAGTGATGAGGGCAAGGCTTAATGCAAGTTGTGCGTCCATCTCCACGCACGTACGTTTTGAATGAGTGGATTTTTGGCTGATCCAAACATACATTTCCTATGACTACCCATCCCAAGTCCAGTCTCTGGGCGTATGGTGCATAGTCGGGACCATTACACTGTTGACGCACCTTGTGTACCCTTAGATTGTCTCTGCCAAGCAGGAGTAGAATCTCGGCGTTGTTGTCCATAGGTGGGATAACGTTGGCTAGGTGCCTTAGGTGTGGATGGTGAAATGCAGCTTCCGGGGTAGGAATTTCATCCCTATGGTTGGGTATTTGATCGCATTCGATCAGCGTCGGTAGAGGTATTTCCGTATTTCCACTGACGGAACAAGCGATGAATCCTTGTGCCCTCCTGCCGCTAGTCTCTATGCGACCCAAGCAGGTGTTTAAGATGTAGGGTTCTGATGGTCCCTTTATTCCAAAGGCTTCAAAGAATTTAGGTCCTGCTAGGGAACGGTTGCTTTGGTCGTCAATGATGGCATACATTTTTACTGCCTTTTCTGGTAGCCCCTCCGGGTAGACCTTGATTAGGCATATGCGGGCACAACATTTCTCACTCTGGCCCTCCCCACATACGTCCAAGCATGAGCAGGAAACAGCAGTGGCTGTGTTAGCGTGATTCTGGGGCTCCCCACCATGACTTTGAGCAGGACTGGTGGTGACAGCAGCCGGTGAATCCCTTGTGAGTGGAGTTGGGTGCATAGCTGAGGCATGTCTATCACTATGACACTCCTCACATTTGATAATGGATTTACAGTCCTTAGCCATGTGCTCCAATGAAGCGCAGCACTTGAAACATACCCCAAGCTCGGTGAGGACTTTCTTGCGCTCCTGTATGGTTTTGGATCTAAATCCTCTGCATTTGTTCAGTGAGTGTGTTTTTTTATGAATGGGACATTCACGATTGAAGGCCTTGTCTCCTGATGAGGTAGTGTACTGTCTACCAGTGGGTACTGCAGATGATGGTAGGTTAGTCTTTCTAACATTCACGCTGCTCTTAAAGTCTCTGTGTTTATGTACAATACTTTCGTACCTTGATGATGGTGTCACTGAAGCTGTAGTATTGAACTCCAGGAAGTCGAGGCTGGGGTCATTCCTCATCTGGGACTGTTCATCGATGAATCTACAGAAATGAATAAATGGGGGAAAAGTGACGTCATGCACTCTTTTGTACCTTGAGACTGATGCCGCCCACTTCTCTTGCAGGCTGTATGGTAGCTTCACGACAATTGGGTTCACCCCATGGGCTGTATCCAGGTAGCACAGCCCGGACAGACGAGGGTCTCTTTTGGCGAGCTCCACTTCCATGAGCAAATCACTTAAATCCTGAAGCTTGTGGACATCCTTGAGACTGATCTTGGGGACGTTCTGCAGTCTCCTGAATAGTGCCTTCTCTATTGCTTCTGCACTGCCAAAGGTGCGTTCGAGTCTCTGCCAGGCTGCAGCGAGACCTGCTTCTGCTTGTCCCACATAGACAGTTCTAAAGCTCTTGATGCGATTTGTGGAGCCTGGGCCCAGCCAGTTGATCAGGGGGTCGAGCTCCTGCTCTGCAGTTAGGTTGAGGTTGGCGATGGCGGCTTTGAAGGTTGCCTTCCAGGCTCTGTAGCTCTCCGCACGGTCATCAAATTTTGAGAGACTGGTGTTAATTAGCTCTCTGCTCACCATAAACCTGGCAAACTCAGACATATCTGATTTCTCACTGCTTGTTGCCATGACAACTTGTGATGCCCCTGGGGCGTATAGGCTGCGTGGCGTGAAAGGGTGAGATGTTTCCGGGTAGAATGATGTTGCTGCAGGGTTGAGCTGTGGTCTAGCTTCTGTAGATTCTGATGACTGCCGCTTGAGCTGTGGAGGTAGGCCAGGAAACACCTGGTAGCCATCTTGCTGTAATAACTGCCCTTGAGAGAGCGCGTCTGGGCGACTGTTATTGGATTGCTCGGGTGCTGTGGGTATCGCTAGCACTGCAGGTAGAGCTGACTTGGAGGTTTCAGTGTTGTTGGCTTGGACAGTACTGCACACTGGGGGTGGTGCAGATAACTGTTTCAGTACGTAGTCGTTGGTGCGATCAGCTGGATCGTCTATCTCCTCTGGTGGTAAGCAGACTGAATCGAGGCCTTGGCTCAATGCTTGCTCAAGTAGTCTTACTTTTGCTAATGCGATTTCCTCTTCCCTCTCTGATTCAAGGATCTTTATTCGAGCCTCTGCTTCTGCCCTCTTGGCTTCTCCTTCTGCCCACTTGGCTTCTGCCTCCGCTTCTGCCCTCTTGGCTTCTGCCTCCGCTTCTGCCCTCTTGGCTTCTGCCTCCGCTTCTGCCCTCTTGGCTTCCGCTTCTGCCCTCTTGGCCGCCGTCTGTGCTTCTGCCCTCGCAAGGACTTCTTTTTCGGTGAAGTAACGCCTCACTTTGGATTGCTCTGCATTTATGCGGGCCTCTAGTAATCTGTCGCTCAGGGCGGAGCTTCTAGAGCATGATGATCTGTAGGACCGCGAGGAATGTTTGGATGAATGCGATCTGTGTGATCTAGTTTCTTGCAAATGAGAGATGCGGAGTTCCACTTTATCTTTAGCATCCAGCACCATGGCGTCTCTTTGTCTGTCTATTGATTCTGCCTTGCACAATTCTGACAGGGCTTCTTCAATATTAGAGTCTTTTAGAAAGGTTATATACCTTGTGGACAGTCTCTTGTATCTTTCATGGGCTGCGTTCAGCCGCCCGACGGCAACTTGTAAGCTGGTGGCATCGCCTGAGGAGGACTTAAGTCCTGATATGAGGGAGGAAACTCGTTCCCATAGCTCTTCCAGTTTGTCACATAGCTCATCTTTCCTGGTGTGATAATTTTCAGTGATCTTTATAGTTGGTTTGAGAGAGCGCCTTGGTCGCATGACTTGGTCTGCTGGAAGTGTGGGTTCTACCTCCAGCTCTTCATAATGATCAGTATCAGGTTGCATTTGCTTTATTTCATCACTGGGGAACTGTACGAGGTCCTTTTCGGCCATTTTGATTTAAGGTGCGCTGTCTCTTTAAGAAAATGAACTTTTGAATTGGGGGCTGAAAATTGCAGTGCGGCTCAGATGAGGCACCCCGATGAGGTTCCCAAAGTCTTTTTAGTGAATTGCGGGGTTTTGGTTTAAGGGAGGCCCCGCGTGCGTGAACAGTTCTTATATCATGCGAGCAAGGGTTAATATAGGATGTAGAAAGTGGCTTGGCGAGTAGTGGAGGACTTCCAGGTGAGAGTATATCTACTGCGGACACGCCGTGCTTCCCCTTAGGCTTATGGGACGTGCACTGTTGCCGGGCAGATTTGCTGTGAGTGGGCCTGTTGCAGGGGAGGTTCCTGAGTGTGGCACTGGGCTCTGAGGGAACCTGTAGCCGGGCATTGGACATTCAGACGGATATTGATTGGGGTATAAGGCTTTAAGGCAGTTTTTGACTGTTCTGTCCCCACATGAAGGCGATTGAAGGTGTAACTGATAATGACTTTGTGACTGTCCTACCTTCGTATCCAACCAGTGGAGCAGACCGGACCGGCAGATGCTCAGGTTAGATGGATCCAGACGTAGACATGAGGATGCAATCAAACGTGGGTTTATTTGATCCAGAGCAGTGACATACAGTGATAGAATACAGTAGATGCTGTCATGTGGATGTCTTTCCTGAGGCTACTGCTGAGGCTACTGCTGGTCAAAAACTGATGCCTTCACAAGCCGAGGTGTGTGTCTCCAGTCACAAAGGATGCAGCACTGAAAAAGGATACAGGAAGTGACCAGGCCCAAGGCTGCTAAAACCACGCCCAGAGATAAAACTTTATAGACAACGAACGAGGCGTGCAGCATACAAATTCCGGCCAGCAGATGGCAGCAGAGAACAATGGACTTAAACAACATAGGTAAAACAAGAAATAATACAGTGCAGAAATTCAATATGAAAGGTACAGCACAGTCTTCTCCACTAACGGACAGGCGATTGACAGGAAAGAACGCATCCCCCCTGACAATCACCTAGCTGATCGGTAAATGTAATACAACCTTTAACCAGAGACGAGAGTTGGCTACAAAGGACTAGAGATGTCGCGAACATAAAATTTTCCGTTCGCGAACGGTGAACGCGGACTTCCGCGAATGTTCGCGAACGGGCGAACCGGGCGAACCGGCATAGACTTCAATAGACAGGCGAATTTTAAAACCCTCAGGGACTCTTTCTGGCCACAATAGTGATGGAAAAGTTGTTTCAAGGGGACTAACACCTGGACTGTGGCATGCCGGAGGGGGATCCATGGCAAAACTCCCATGGAAAATTGCGTAGTTGACGCAGAGTGTGGTAAGTTGAATTCGCAATGTGATTAATATAACCTGTATTAATAGCATTGCGATTACAACTTAGTCAAATTTGTGACACTGCAGCTTCAGAATGAATCTAAGATGGATGCTGTCCTTGCTTTTTGATAGGAGGTGGGAGGGTCTGGGAGGGAGTGTAAGCTGCTGATTGGCAACACACATTGCACATGTTTTTTCTTTAACCTCTTCAGGACATAAGGCGTACCGGTACGCCCTGATGTCCTGCTACTTAATGGGAACCTGTCATGTGGATATTTGATTATAATCTAACTAATTATATACAATCATTAACAACTAAAAAGTACCTTAGATGTATTCACTTACTGGTGTGACAGATGGTTACCTCATAATATACACACAAAGATGCCACATGCCGCATGCTAATGAGCTGATTGGAGTCCGGCGTGATGTCATTGAGTCCAGCGTATATTTAATTCAGAGCTATAGCCACTCCCCTGCCCACCTGCTGCTGATTCATATGGAAAATAACTGTCAATCAGCAGCAGGTAGGCGGGGAGAGTCAGGAGCTCATGAATATTCAGGACTCATCATTATCAGCTGGAGCTTTTCAATACAAGATGTTGGCAGATTGACTGGGTCAATTAAAGAAAGTGACCCAGGATTGTGCTAAGAGAATCAATCACTTATTTATGTTGCCCTTAGTTAGGACACCATAAAACTGGTGACAGGTTCCCTTTAAGGACACAGGGCGTACCGGTACGTCCTGAGAATTTTCGATCACCGCAGCGCCGCCTGTGGTGATCGGAACCAAATGCCTGTCTAAATCATTCGGCAGGCACTCTGTACCAATGCCCAGGGGGGTCTTGTGACCCCCGATGTCGGCGATCGCAGAAAACCGCAGGTCAATTCAGACCTGCGGTTTTCTGTGTTTCCGGGTTATTCGGGTCTTTGATTATACACCACCAATCACCGTCCTGCGATCCTGAGAGGTGGCGATCACGTCACCTCTCAGGATCGCCTGCGATTGGTCCCCATGCGGCATATGGGCAGAGCGCGGCAAGTTTGAATCTCCGCCGCTGCTCTCCTCCCTCATTCCGGTCCGTGGAGCGGGGAGAGCAGCAGGAGATCACGCTGCCCACCATCTTGTGAGTTTTTGGTGCCATCAGGCACCTTAGGAGGCAGGGACAGGCAGGGGCAGGCAGGTAGTGGGAGGTGTAGGCAGGGGTAGTTAGGGCAAGTTTAGGGTTAGATTAGGTAAAAAAAATATAAAACTATTTTGGTCTGTGAGCCCCCTGATCGGTTGTCTGGGGTCCACAGCAGGTAGCTGTGTCACCCTAGACCCCCAACAGGGGTGCTGTAGATTGCCCCCCCCCCCACACACACACACACTTTTTGGGGGTGCAATTTATTTTTTTATTTTTTTCTTTGCATGCGCTATCTGTGGCCGACACTCTTTGCGTCCGGCCACTGTTAGCGCATCGCCCACCCCGCCCCACAGCGCATTTGTATTTTTTTTTCTTTTTTACACTTTTTTTAAACTTTTTTTAGTTAGGGATCATTTTTAAATTTTTTATAGCTATAGGGTAAGTGCGTGAACACCCGTGCCCCACACACACCTAATAAAAATTTACACACACGCACATACACACACTCCCCTATGGCCCGCCGGACGTTCTCGGCCGAGGAGGCATACACCCTCCTTGCCTCCGAGTCCGAGAGCCCCAGTGAGGATGAGGATGACCCCACAATCCTGTTGTCATCTGCATCCTCCTCATCATCAAGCGATGATGAGCCCCCAAGGCGGCGGAGACGCCGCCAGGCGGATTGAGGGGGCCCCCATGCTAGGGACCCTTCCGGCCCACCAGATCAGTCCACCTAAGCCCCCTGCAGGTGGACTTGTCTGGTGTACCCCAGAGAACTTTGAGCCCGCAATTCCTGATTTTTTAGGTGAATCAGCAATCCAGATTTACACAGTGCGCTTCACTGAATACGACTTTTTCAGTCTTTTTTTCAGTGAGCAACTGGTAAATCAAATCTGATGGTGGAGCAGACGAACCTGTATGCCCAACAGTTCGTTGTTCAACACCCGGGCTCGTTTTTGGCTAGGCCCGGTGGCTGGACCCCAGTCAGTGCAGCCGAGATGAGGACGTTTTGGGGCCTCGTGCTGCATATGGGCCTAGTCAAAAAGCCCAGTGTCAGGCTGTACTGGAGAGGGGACGTCCTCTACCAGACCCCACTCTACAGTATGGCCATGACGCGTTCACGATTTGAGGCCATCCGGAAATGCCTGCATTATTCAGATAATGCAGCATGTCCCCCCCAAGGTGATCCTGCCTATGACCGTCTGTATAAGATACGGCCGGTCATCGATCACTTTGGGGCCAAATTCATGAAGGCCTATGTACCTGGAAGGGAGGTCACGGTTGATGAGTCTCTCATTGCGTTCAAGGTGAGACTCATTTCCCTCCATTATGTTCCCTCAAAGCGGGCGAGGTATGGCGTGAAGCTGAACAAACTTTGTGAGAGTACCTCAGGGTACACTTACAAGTTTCGTGTGTACGAGGGGCGAGATTCCCGTATTCAACCCCCAGAATGTCCCCCACTCTGGGTGTTAGCGGGAAACTTGTGTGGGACCTTATGCACCCACTGCTAGATAAGGGTTACCACCTGTATGTGGATAACTTTTATACTAGTATCCCCTTGTTCCAGTCCCTCCCTGTCAGATCCACGTTCGCTTGTGGGATCATGCGGAAAAATCTGCGCGGCCTCCCTGCCTACCCCCTCCAGGTACCTATCCCCAGGGGTGAGACCCGTGCCCTTACCACTGGAAACCTGCTGCTGGTCATATATAAGGACAAGAGGGATGTACTGTCCACATTTCATGGTAACGGCATCACCCCTGTCCCTGTGCGAGGTACCGCGGCAACGGTCCTTAAGCCCGATTGTATCGTTGGCTACAATCGGTATATGGGAGGAGTTGATCTCTCTGATCAAGTCCTCAAGCCATATAACGCCATGCGCAAAACCAAGGCATGGTACAAAAAAGTTGCGGTCTACTTGGTGCAGGTTGCCATGTATAACTCTTTTGTACTGTTCCAGAGCGCTGGCAACACAGGGACATTCCTCCAGTTCTATGAGGCAGTCCTCAAGACCCTGATCTTTTCTGACCGGGAAAGAGCAGGTGGGAGTACCTCGGGAATTGGAGGTGCCCGGATCGTCCCTGGCCAACACTTTCCAGGTGTGGTCCCCCATACTGGAAAAAAGGGACGAACCCCCAAAAAATGCAGAGTGTGTCGCAGGAGGGGGATACGGAAGGACACCACTACTCAATGTGACACGTGCCCCGATCATCCGGGCCTCTGCGTTAGGCCTCATGCACACGACCGTTTTTTTTTACGGTCCGCAAAAACGGAGTCCGTAGGTCCGTGATCCGTGACCGTTTTTTCATCCGTGGGTCTTCCTTGATTTTTTGAGGATCCACGGACATGAAAAAAAAGTCGTTTTGGTGTCCGCCAGGCCGTGCGGAGCCAAACGGATCCGTCCTGAATTACAATGCAAGTCAATGGGGACGGATCCGTTTGACGTTGACACAATATGGTGCAATTGCAAACTGATCTGTCCCCCACTGACTTTCAATGTAAAGTCAGGAGTCCCTTTTATACCATCGGATCGAAGTTTTCTCCAATCCGATGGTATATTTTAACTTGAAGCGTCCCCATCACCATGGGAACGCCTCTATGTTAGAATATACTGTCGGATATGAGTTTGATTGTGAAACTCAAATCCGACAGTATATTCTAACACAGAGGCGTTCCCATGGTGATGGGGACGCTTCAGGTTAGAATATACTAAAAGAACTGTGTACATGACTGCCCCCTGCTGCCTGGCAGGTGCTGCCAGGCAGCAGGGGGCAGACCCCCCCCCTGTTTTTAACTCATTGGTGGCCAGTGCGGCCGGCCCCCCCTCCCCCCCTGTAGTTAACTCTTTGTTGTCCAGTGCGGCCGGCCCCCCTCCCTCCCCTGTAGTTAACTCATTGGTGGCCAGTTGGCCCCCCTCCCTCCCCTGTAGTTAACTCTTTGTTGTCCAGTGCGGCCGGCCCCCCTCCCTCCCCTGTAGTTAACTCTTTGTTGTCCAGTGCGGCCGCTCCCCCCCCCTCAGTCCCCTGTAGTTAACTCGTTGGTGGCCAGTGGGCCCTCCCTCCCCCTCCTAATTAAAATCTCCCCCCCTATTATTGGTGACAGCGGAGAGTACCGATCGGAGTCCCAGTTTAATCGATGGGGCTCCGATCGGTAACCATGGCAACCAGGACGCTACTGCAGTCCCGGTTGCCATGGTTACTTAGCAATTTGTAGAAGCATTATACTTACCTGCGAGCTGTGATGTCTGTGTTCGGCCGGGAGCTCCTCCTACTGGTAAGTGACAGGTCTGTGCGGCGCATTGCTTAATGATCTGTCACTTACCAGTAGGAGGAGCTCCCAGCCGGACACAGACATCGCAGCTCGCAGGTAAGTATAATGCTTCTACAAATTGCTAAGTAACCATGGCAACCGGGACTGCAGTAGCGTCCTGGTTGCCATGGTTACCGATCGGAGCCCCAGCGATTAAACTGGGACTCCGATCGGTACTCTCCGCTGCCACCAATGATAGGGAGGGAGATTTTAATTAGGAGGGGGAGAAAGGGGGGAGGGCCCACTGGCCACCAATGAGTTAACTACAGGGGAGGGAGGGGGGGGCGGCCACACTGGACAACAAAGAGTTAAACTACAGGGGAGGGAGGGGGGGCCCACTGGCCACCAACGAGTTAACTACAGGGGAGGGAGGGGGGGCCAGCCGCACTGGACAACAAAGAGTTAACTACAGGGGAGGGAGGGGGGCCCACTGGCCACCAACAAGTTAACTACAGGGGAGGGAGGGGGGCCGGCTGCACTGGACAACAAAGAGTTAACTACAGGGGAGGGAGGGGGGCCCACTGGCCACCAATGTGTTAATTACAGGGGGGGGCCTGCCCCCTGCTGCCTGGCAGCACCTGCCAGGCAGCAGGGGGCAGTCATGTACACAGTTCTTTTAGTATATTCTAACCTGAAGCGTCCCCATCACAAAACTCAGCTCTGAAAAAGCTTTTATGCAGACGGATCCGTCTGTATGAAAGTAACCTATGGCCACGGATCACGGACACGGATGCCAATCTGGTGTGCATCCGTGTTCTTTCACGGACCCATTGACTTGAATGGGTCCGTGAACCGTTGTCCGTCAAAAAAATAGGACAGGTCATATTTTTTTGACGGACAGGATACACGGATCACGGTCTCGGCTGCAAAACGGTGCATTTTCCGATTTTTCCACGGACCCATTGAAAGTCAATGGGTCTGCGAAAAAAAAACGGAAAATGGCACAACAGCCACGGATGCACACAACGGTCGTGTGCATGAGGCCTTATTGGTTGCTTCAGGGTGTACCACACTTCCATGGAGTTCTAAATTTATAATCCCCTTCACCAACTTAGCCACTAACTGTTCAAAAAAACTATGATTCTCAGACTTGAGACACCCCAAAAAAAATAATTTGTAGAACTAAAAAAAATAAAAAGTAGACTTACTAGGTAGCGCAGCGTCGGTAATAATCTCCTCTGTAAATATACCCCTAACCCCCCAGATTAACACGGTAAAACAAAAACTAAAACAAAAAAAAAAAGTGCAAAAAAAGAATTTTTTTTGTCACCTTACATAAAAAAAAAGTGTAATAGCAAGCGATCAAAAAGTCATATAGCCCCCAAAATAGTGCCAATAAAACCGTCCCCTCATCCCGCAAAAAATTAGCCCCTACACCATACAGTCGGCTAAAAAACTAAAAAAAAATGACTCTTAGACTATAGAGATCCAAAAAGATAATATAGTCTAAAACCCAAACAATTGTAAAAAAAATAGATTTATTAGGTATCGCCGCGTCCGTAATAATCTCCTCTGTAAAAATACCCCATGACCCAACCCCCAGATTAACACGGTCCAAAAAAAAAAAGGGTTAACAGCCAAACAAAACCTAATATTTATTACCCTGATACTGCCGTTTACAGAAACGCCACATTTGTGGTTGTAAACTGCTGTATCAGTAAAAGGGAGGCGCAAAAGTAAAGGACCGACATGGTTTCTGGATGGCCGATTTTGATGGCCTTTTTTATTGACACCATGTCCCTTTAGAAGCCCCCCTAGAGTAGAAACTCCCTAAAAGTGACCCCATCTAAGAAACTACACCCCTTAAGGTATTCAAAACTGATTTTACAAACTTTATTAACCCTTTAGGTGTTCCTCAACAGTTTATGGCAAATGGAGATGAAATTTCAGAATTTCAATTTTTGGTAACCTTACCTCACAAAAATGTAATATAGAGCAACCAAAAAAACATATGTACCCTAAAAATAGTCCCAAAAAAACTGCCACCTTATCCCGTAGTTTCCATAATGGGGTCACTTTTAGGGAGTTTCTAGTGTAGGGGTGCATCAGGGGGTCTTGAAATAGGACACGGTGTAAATAAACCGGTCCATAAAAATCAGCCCCCCAAAACCCACACGGCGCTCCTTTCCCTCTACACCCCACCGTGTGGCCGTACAGTAATGTACAACCACAAATGGGGTGTTTCTGTAAACGGCAGAGTCAGGGCAATAAAGATACAGTCTTGTTTGACTGTTAACCCTTGATTTGTAAGTGAAAAAAATGGGTTAAAATGGAAAAATTGGCAAAAAAATGAAATTCAGAAATTTCATCCCCATTTGCCAATAACTCTTGTGGAGCACCTAAAGGGTTAACATAGTTTGTGAGATCAGTTTTGAATATCTTGAGGGGTGTAGTTTCTTAGATGGGGTCACTTTTAGGGAGTTTCTACTGTAGGGGTGCATCAGGGGGTCTTGAAATAGGACACGGTGTAAATAAACCGGTCCATAAAAATCAGCCCCCCAAAACCCACACGGCGCTCCTTTCCCTCTACACCCCGCCGTGTGGCCGTACAGTAGTGTACGACCACATATGGGGTGTTTCTGTAAACGGCAGAGTCAGGGCAATAAAGATACAGTCTTGTTTGACTGTTAACACTTGATTTTTAGTGGAAAAATTGGCAAAAAAATTAATTCAGAAATTTCATCCCCATTTGCCAATAACTCTTGTGCAACACCTAAAGGGTTAACAAAGTTTGTAAAATCAGTTTTGAATACCTTGAGGGGTGTAGTTTCTTAGATGTGGTCACTTTTATGGAGTTTCTACTCTAGGGGTGCATCAGGGGGCTTCAAATGGGACATGGTGTAAATAAACCAGTCCAGCAAAATTTGCCTTCCAAAAACCATATGGCGCACCTTTCCCTCTACGCCCTACTGTGTGGCCGTACAGTAGTGTACGACCACATATGGGGTGTTTCTGTAAACGGCAGAGTCACGGCAATAAAGATACAGTATTGTTTGACTGTTAACCCTTGATTTGTTAGTGGAAAAAATGGGTTGAAATGGAAAAATTGGCAAAAGGGTTAACATAGTTTGTGAGATCAGTTTTAAATACCTTGAGGGATGTAGTTTCTAACATGAGGTCATTTTTGGGTGGTTTCTATTATGTAAGCCTCACAAAGTGACTTCAAACTTGAACTGGTCCCAAAAAAAATGGGTTTTTGAAAATTTCTGAAAATTTTCAAGATTTGCTTCTAAACTTCTAAGCCTTGTAACGTCCCCAAAAAATAAAATTGCATTCCCCAAATAATACAAACATGAAGTAGACATAAGGGGTATGTAAATTAATAACTTTTTTTGGGGTTATTACTATGTATTGTAGAAGTAGAGAAATTGAAAGTTAGAAATTTGCTAATTTTTCCAAATTTTTGGTAAATTTGGTATTTTTTTATAAATAAAAATAAATCTATTTTTTTTACTTCATTTTACCAGTGTCATGAAGTACAATATGTGACGAAAAAACAATCTCAGAATGGCCTGGCTAATTAAAAGCGTTTTAAAGTTATCACCACATAAAGTGACACTGGTCAGATTTGCAAAAAATGGTCTGGTCCTTAAGGTGAAATAAGGCTGTGTCCTGAAGGGGTTAAAGCTACAGTAAAAAAGCTATGCGAGGTCTATGGTACCAGGTATAGTCCTTCAATGACTCTTTGGGATTAAGATACCCTTGTCTGTGATGCTATATATGTGTGTCTATGTCTATTTGTGAGGAGGCATATACTGTAACAGTCTCAGAGTAGAGGATATATTTTAATCAATAATTTAGTAATAACTTGACCATTTTATAGACTGATTTAAGCAAGTGAAATGATGTTGATGGATTTATGGTACGTAGTTAACATATAAATGGTAAAGACCTGTAAACAGACTGTATGTATTGTGTGGTAGATGAAGCTAATCGATCAGTCTAGAAATTGACCAAAATCGTTTATGCAAATGAGAAGGTAGAATCAGAGGATGAACATATTTTACCTATAGTCACCTAGAGAACCTTTGCCACTGGGGTGGGTGGGGGTGCCACTCCGATGACCTGGTATCGCCCTTGGACCCCTAGTGAGCAGGTGGCTATGGCAACTAGTCTCCCTCACCCACATAAGGACTCTATTGGTTTCTTACATCAAATGCAGACTTTACAAGATACCGTACATATACTGAGACTTGGTCAGATCTGGCTGGATTAATTAAGGCTGCTAAGGGACAACCACTCTTGACACAAATTGAGAGTTTTAAAACTACTGGACAGGGAACTCGCCCAAAAGCTGCAGATTGAGGAATTGAGGTCTTGGACTGTTTAGAGAAGTAGGTAGAGAAGCAAATAGAAAGAGGGATGCATGGAGTGCAGGGACTGAGACAGGAAATTAATGAGACAGTGACAGATTTCCATACACGACTAATTTCAGCACCAGGATTATGATGTGAGTGCTCCCAGAGATAAGGGTCTGTTTAGGTCTTGTATTTTAAATGGACTATTTATACCATTGCGGGATGAACTACTGAAAATTAGACCTGAGTGCTTTTCAATCTGAAGTGGCACAAACTGTGTCAGTACTCAAGGGCATAGAGGAACAGAAAAGAAAGAAGAAAGGTCAGTCTCAGGCATTTTTGGTCACTTCAGGGGTTAGAAAAACAGATCCAAGCTTATTTGAAGATGAGGGTCATTAGAAAATGTATATCTCCATACAATTCTCCATTGTTCCCTGTGAAGAAGAGGAATGCAAAGGGGAAGCAAGTAACTTATCGTACACAATCTCAGGGCTATAAATTCTATCACTGTAGCTGACACTCCTATGGTGCCCAATCCCCACACTCTTCTCTCGTCCAACCCCCCAGAGCTCGGTTCTTTGCAGTCAATGATTTGTCAAATGTTTTCTTCTCTGTCCCCTTTCATGAAGATAGTCAGAACTAGCACGCAAGGACTGAGTTCTCAATGTGATGTCATAAGGAGGTGTGGCCGGCCTTCACTCAAACTGCCTAAGCCCGCCCAGCCTTAGCAGCAGGAAACCAGGAAGTGAACAGCATAGCTGGCAGCAGGTAAGGAGGAAATAGCAAGATGGGAATACCCATTTAATCACATTAGATTAGCACATTAGAGACAGTAGCTGTCACGGTCTCTCAGGTGACTGATGTCAGGAAATTAAGGAGATTGGCTGAGCGTTAAGGAATCTAACAGCCTCCTTGATTTCTCTTGATTCAGTGTTTATAGGGTTAATGACCACTTCCCTTTTCTCAGCTGTTGCTCAGTGGTCATGACTTCTACCCTTTATAGTCTCACCCCACCCTTCTGACTATGCGGTTGATAGCTTCATTTGGGTTTGGCTGAGCTGGTGTGAGATCCTCTCTGGTGTTCCTGTTTTTCCATCTCTACAGAAGTTAAGTGTCGCGTTTGTTTGTATTTGTTACATTTCCTGTTGTTGTATCTGGGCCTAAGACAGAGACTTCCATTCGTCCATCTGGGAGGAATGGGTTGTCTCTGGTCCTATACTTATTCCAGGGCCTTATAGGGAAATCAGGGCCTAGGTATCCTGCTTATGAATATTCCTAACTTCAAGGTCTATTCATATTGATAGGTAGTCAGGGCCCGGATTAGGGTTGTCTAGGACGTGACCTGTTTCTTCCCTAGTTTCCAGGCCCAGTTACTATTCCCCTTCCCTCCTGTGTTCAGTGTGGAGTCCCCCTCCCACACACTGATCATGACATTAGCAAGGTGCCAAAGGAGTGGTAATGGTACTCCGTGACCTTACAATAGCTTCAGAAACCCTTGAAAAAGCCACCTGCTGCCCGAGGTGGGACAGAAGAACCTCCAGGCCATCGCACCCCCGCCGAGCACAGTCATCCCCCCCTCAGGTCACCTGCCGCTCCTGCTCCTGTCTTCCTGCCACCTATGCCAGAGAGGGAGAGGATCCAAAGCTCCCTTTCCCTGGGTCCCACCTAACCGCTGAGATGCCGTACTCCTACCTTCGGCACATGCTGGAGGGTTCGTACAGGGGCTCCTCACCGGCACAGAACCTGCGGGGTCTTCTCTGGACTGAGGCATGCTGGAGGCCTGGTCCTCTGTGGCTGGCAACAGGGAGAAGCCTCGACACGAGCCTCCCCCGACCCCGCAAGCAGGCCCTGGACGTTCACCGTTAGCCACTCTGGTCAGCTAAACTGCCGTCCAAGCTGCGACAGCATATCTTCCTCCAATGTCATCTTTCAGTTAAGGGACGTCACCTACCACTAACTAACTAGTGCTGACAGAGGCTGCTGCTCATAACGTGTCCCTATAAAATGGTCTCTTTTACCACTACTCTTACTTCCTTCAAACATAGTTATGCCAGACCTCCCACAGGCTTGCAGCCCTTGTGCAGCCTGAACTTTAGGAATGCTACCTAGTGTCCCTCTAGACAATAGGAAAGCCATATAATGACCCTCTACACAATAAGGAAGCCATCTAGTGTCTCTCTACACAATAAGGAAGCCATCTAATTACCCTCTACACAATAAGGAAGCCATTTAGTGTCCTGCTACACAATAGGGATGCCACCTAGTGTTGTTCTAAACAATAATAATGCCAACTAGTGTCGCTCTAAACAAATGGGATTCCAACTAGTGTCCCTCTGCACAATATGCATGCCATCTAGTGTCCCTCTACACAATAAGGAAGCCATCTAATGACCCTCTGCACAATAGGGAAGACATCTAATGACCCTCTACTAGGGATGAGCGAACCCGAACTGTATAGTTCGGGTTCGTACCGAATTTTGGGGTGTCCGTGACACGGACCCGAACCCGAACATTTTCGTAAAAGTCCGGGTTCGGGTTCGGTGTTCAGCGCTTTCTTGGCGCTTTTTGAAAGGCTGCAAAGCAGCCAATCAACAAGCGTCATACTACTTGCCCCAAGAGGCCATCACAGCCTTGCCTACTATTGGCATGGCTGTGATTGGCCAGTGCAGCATGTGACCCAGCCTCTATATAAGCTTGGGTCACGTAGCGCTGCACGTCACTCTGCTGATTCAAGCATAGGGAGAGGTTGCTGCTGCGACGTTAGGGTGAGATTAGGCAGATTAACTCCTCCAAAAGACTTCATTCTGTGATCGATCTCCAGCTGTGGATTATTGAAGTGCTAATATCGACTTGCTCACTTTTTTGAGGCTGCCCAGAGCGTTTTTATATCACTTTTTTCTGGGGTGATCGGCGGCCATTTTGTGGCTTGTGGTGCGCCAGCACAAGCTACCACCAAGTGCTTTTAACCATCAATAGTGTGGATATTTTTTGCTATATCCTACATCAGCTGCAGGCTGAGCCTGTGTCACCGAAGTGCATTTAACCATCAACAGTCTGGTTATTTTTTGGCCATATACTACATCAGCTGCAGGCTGAGCCTGTGTCACCCAAGTGCATTTAACCATCAACAGTGTGGTTATTTTTTGGCCATATACTACATCAGGTGCAGGCTGAGCCTGTGTCACCAAAGTGCATTTAACCATCAACAGTGTGGTTAATTTTTGCCAATATACTACATCAGGTGCAGGCTGAGCCTGTGTCACCCAAGTGCATTTAACCATCAACAGTGTGGTTAATTTTTGGCCATATACTACATCAGGTGCAGGCTGAGCCTGTGTCACCCAAGTGCATTTAACCATCAATAGTGTGGTTATTTTTTGGCCATATACTACATCAGGGGCAAGTTGAGCCTGTCACCCAGCGCCTAAAAAATAGACCTGACATTTCTATTCAACCAAATCTGTACTGTTTTAGCTGGTCAAGTTATTTGTAGTGACCGTAAAAGCGCAGTTTTTGTTCTGGGTTGAAAAACTATTCCCAAATTTGCCATTCTCAAAATAAGTAGTTTATGCTATATCAGGCCTACTTGAAATCTATCCCAAAAAGGATATCTTAGATTCAAGGTGCTGATAGTGTCATTCAGAAAAACTTAACACACACGCTACCGTGCAGATACAAGTCTAATTCTGTGATTAAACGTATACCAGTCACACAGCGCAAAAAAAAATAGGCCTCACATTTCTATTCAACCAAATCTGTACTGTTTTAGCTGGTCAAGTTATTTGTAGTGACCGTAAAAGCACAGTTTTTGTTCTGGGTTGAAAATCTATTCCAAAATTTGCAATTCTCAAAATAAGTAGTTTATGCTATATATATCAGGCCTACTTGAAATCTATCCCAAAAAGGATATCTTAGATTCAAGGTGCTGATAGTGTCATTCAGAAAAACTTAACAAACACGCTACCGTGCAGATACAAGTCTAATTCTGTGATTAAACGTATACCTGTCACACAGCGCAAAAAAAATAGGCCTCACATTTCTATTCAACCAAATCTGTACTGTTTTAGCTGGTCAAATTATTTGTAGTGACCGTAAAAGCACAGTTTTTGTTCTGGGTTGAAAAACTATTCCAAAATTTGCAATTCTCAAAATAAGTAGTTTATGCTATATATATCAGGCCTACTTGAAATCTATCCCAAAAAGGATATCTTAGATTCAAGGTGCTGATAGTGTCATTCAGAAAAACTTAACACACACGCTACCGTGCAGATACAAGTCTAATTCTGTGATTAAACCTATACCTGTCACACAGCGCAAAAAAAAACAGGCCTCACATTTCTATTCAACCAAATATGTACTGTTTTAGCTGGTCAAGTTATTTGTAGTGACCGTAAAAGCACAGTTTTTGTTCTGGGTTGAAAAACTATTCCCAAATTTTCCATTCTCAAAATTGTGGTGAACGGGAACAATGAGGAAAACATCTAATAAGGGACGCGGACATGGACGTGGACATGGTCGTGGTGCTGTTAGTGGACCCTCTGGTGCTGGGAGAGGACGTGGCCGTTCTGCCACAGCCACACGTCCTAGTGAACCAACTACCTCAGGTCCAAGTAGCCAGCAGAATTTACAGCGATATTTGGTGGGGCCCAATGCCGTTCTAAGGATGGTAAGGCCTGAGCAGGTACAGGCATTAGTCAATTGGTTGGCCGACAGTGGATCCAGCATGTTCACATTATCTCCCACCCAGTCTTCTGCAGAAAGCGCACAGATGGCGCATGAAAACCAAGCCCATCGGTCTGTCACATCACCCCCATGCATATCAGGGAAACTGTCTGAGCCTCAAGTTATGCAGCAGTCTCTTATGCTGTTTGAAGACTCTGCTGCCAGGGTTTCCCAAGGGCATCCACCGAGCCCTTCCCCAGGGGTGGAAGAGATAGAATGCACTAACGCACAACCACTTATGTTTCCTGATGATGAGGACATGGGAATACCACCTCAGCACGTCTCTGATGATGACGACACAGGTGCCAACTGCTGCGTCTTTCTGCAGTGTGCAGACTGAACAGGAGGTCAGGGATCAAGACTGGGTGGAAGACGATGCAGGGGACGATGAGGTCCTAGACCCCACATGGAATGAAGGTCGTGCCACTGACTTTCACAGTTCGGAGGAAGAGGCAGTGGTGAGACCGAGCCAACAGCGTAGCAAAAGAGGGAGCAGTGGGCAAAATCAGAACACCCGCCGCCAAGAGACTCCGCCTGCTACTGACCGCCGCCATCTGGGACCGAGCACCCCAAAGGCGGCTTCAAGGAGTTCCCTGGCATGGCACTTCTTCAAACAATGTGCTAACGACAAGACCCGAGTGGTTTGCACGTGTCACGGAACCATGAACCAGACGTACAACAAGAGATAAGTGAAAATAAGAAGGCTTTATTGAAAATAAAGCTGTAAAGCAAAAGTCCAAACGGATGGTGAAACCGAGCAGAGTCTTTGCGAAGCCAGAGGTCAGGAACCAGAAGGGTAGTCAGACGAAGCCAGGATCAGGAACCAGCAGGGTAGTCAGACGAAGCCAGGATCAGGAACCAGCAGGGTAGTCAGACGAAGCCAGGATCAGGAACCAGCAGGGTAGTCAGACGAAGCCAGGATCAGGAACCAGAAGCAGCAGCAGTCTTAGAAGCATGTGAACACAAGAGGACCAAGCAAGGAACTGAAGCCACAGACCTCCTATATATATGAGCTAGGCATCCAGCTCCTCCCAGGGGAAGGAGGAGCCGCAGGGTGGAAGGCTACAAGAAACCCAGGACCCAAGATGGCCGCCAGCACATGTCAAACGAAGGAGAGCAGCAAGCAGGTAAGACCATGACAGTACCTCCCCCTCAAGGGCCCCTCCTCCGCGGAGCACAAAACGGTTTCTGAGGGAAGCGTGCGTGGAAGGCTCGGAGCAAGGCAGGAGCATGGACATCTGCGGAGGGAACCCAGGAACGCTCCTCTGGACCATAACCACGCCAATGGACCAAAAACTGCAACCGACCGCGGACCAGGCGTGAGTCCAGGATATTGCTCACCTCATATTCCTCACGATTGCCCACTTGGACCGGACGAGGCCGAGGAACCGAGGAAGTGAAACGATTACACACCAGTGGCTTCAACAGGGAGACATGAAACACGTTGGAGATCCGCATGCCAGGAGGAAGCGCAAGGGCATAGGCTACCGGGTTTACCCTGCGAAGCACTCGGAAGGGACCAACAAAGCGAGGCGCCAGCTTGGGAGTGGGCACTCGAAGGTTGAGGTTGCGGATGGACAACCATACACGGTCTCCGACCTGGTAGGAGGGAGCAGGCGCTCGTCTGCGATCAGCCTGGAATCTCTGGCGCTGCGCAGAGACCTCAAGGGACTTCTGGATCTGTACCCAAGAAGCACGTAGGACGGAAAGGTGATCCTCCACAGCCGGAATATCCTGGGGAGAGAATACCTCCGGTAACACGGCAGGTTGGAACCCATAATTGGCCATGAAGGGAGACGTCCCAGAGGAAGAGTTCACCGCCGTGTTCCTGGCAAACTCAGCCCAAGGCAGGAGGTCAACCCAATTGTCTTGGTGATCGGAGACATAGCAACGAAGGAATTGCTCCAAGGCCTGATTGGATCGTTCTGCGGCCCCATTGGACTGAGGGTGGTAGGCCGAGGAGAAGGAGAGATGAATCCCCAACTGGGAGCAAAAGGCGCGCCAGAACCTGGACACAAACTGACTCCCCCGATCCGACACAATCTCCTTAGGCAAACCGTGCAACCGGAAGACCTCCCTGGCAAAAATCGTGGCCAACTCTTGTGCAGAGGGTAACTTCTTGAGAGGAACACAGTGGCACATTTTGGAAAACCGATCCACAATCATGAGAATGACCGTATGGCCTCGGGATGCAGGGAGGTCCACAATGAAATCCATCCCCAGGTGTGACCATGGGCGCCCCCCGGTGGCTATGGGTTGCAGAAGGCCCAACGGAAGGTGCCGAGGGGACTTACTCTGGGCACAAACGGAGCATGCCGCTACATATGCGGCGATGTCGGAACGTAGGGAAGGCCACCAGAACAGACGTGAAACAGCCCAGGACAGCTGATTCTTTCCAGGATGCCCCGCGGTCTTGGAGTTATGGTAGGTTCGCAACAACCGAGTGCGCAACTCCTCAGGCACAAAACATCTGCCGTTGGGTCTCCCAGAGGGAGCACCAGATTGAGCCGCCAAAATCTGCTCACCCAGGGGAGAGGTCAGGCTGGTGCGAATGGCGGCCAGGATCTGATTCGGAGGTATGACCGAAGTCGGAATCGACTCCTCCCTGGACAGCTCGGAGTACTGCCGTGATAAGGCATCCGCCCTGATGTTCTTGGAACCGGGTAGGTAGGAGACCACGTAATTAAAACGTGACAAGAACAGAGCCCATCTGGCCTGACGTGGTGTCAATCTCTTGGCCTCAGAAAGGTAGGTCAGATTCTTGTGGTCCGTCAGGATGAGAACCGGAACCACCGAACCCTCGAGCAAGTGCCTCCATTCTTTAAGGGCCTGCACGATGGCCAATAACTCCCTGTCACCAATCTGATAGTTGCACTCCGCGGAAGACAGTTTCCGGGAGTAAAACCCACAAGGAAGCAGAGGACCCTCTGGTGTTCTACGCTGAGACAGAAGGGCGCCTACTCCCGTCTCAGACGCGTCCACCTCGAGGACAAAGGGCAACCCAGGGTTGGGATGCGACAGAATCGGAGCCGACACAAAGGCGGACTTTAGGGCCTCAAAAGCTCGGATGGCCTCGAGCGGCCAGACCTGGGAATTACTGCCCTTCCTGGTCAGATCCGTGAGAGGCTTGGCCAGCATGGAAAAGTCCCTGATGAACTTCCGATAATAATTGGCGAAGCCCAAAAAGCGCTGCAGGGAACGAAGACCACTGGGCTGGGGCCACTGTAAGACAGCCGAAACCTTCTCAGGATCCATGGAGAACCCCTCAGCGGAAATGATGTAACCTAAGAAGGTTACCTGGGATCGGTGAAATTCGCATTTCTCAAGCTTACCGAACAGCTTGTTCTCTCGTAACCGTTGCAACACTCGTCTGACATCCAGAATGTGGGCCTCCATGGATTCAGAATATACCAAGATGTCATCCAAATAGACTACCACACACTGCTGCAACAGGTCACGGAAAACATCGTTGATGAATTCCTGAAAGACTGCGGGCGCATTGCACAACCCAAAGGGCATAACCAAGGATTCGTAATGACCGGTCCTGGTGTTAAACGCGGTCTTCCACTCATCGCCCGCCTTGATCCTTACCAGGTTATATGCCGCCCTCAGGTCGAGTTTGGTAAAGACCGTGGCCCCTTTAAGGCGATCGAACAGCTCGGAAATCAAGGGTATCGGGTAAGCGTTCTTGATCGTGATGCGATTGAGACCCCTGTAATCGATGCAAGGCCTCAACTCACCGCCCTTCTTTTTCACAAAGAAAAATCCAGCCCCTGCCGGGGACGAAGATTTGCGAATGTGTCCGCGTGAAAGCGCCTCCCTCACGTACTCCTCCATGGCCTCATTCTCCGCTACCGACAGTGGATAGACTTTGCCACGAGGAGGAACGGCACCAGATTGTAACTCTATGGCACAATCGTATGGGCGGTGCGGAGGTAGGGCAACCGCGCGCACCTTATCGAATACATCCCGGTACTCCTCGTATTCAGGAGGCAACAGAGAGTCCGAGGAAGTACACAGCAACTTGACAGACCCATGGATGCAACTAGCCCCACACTGCGGTGACCACGAGAGGATCTCGACCGATCTCCAATCGAAAGTCGGATTATGCTTCTGGAGCCAGGGGTACCCCAAGACCACCGAGTAGTGTGGAGACGAAATAACCTGGAGGCAGACCGACTCTCTGTGAACGGCACCAATGGCTATCCCCACTGGAAGGGTCTCATGAGTCACGTGTGGCGGCAGAAGGGGTCTGCCGTCTATCGCCTCAAGAGCCAGTGGGGAACCTCGAGCCTGCAGAGGAATGGAATTGGCGGCAGCGAACACACTATCAATGAACAAACCACCAGCACCAGAGTCCACCAACGCCTGGGTCGTCACCGAGCCCCCGACCCAGGAGAGGACAACAGTGATCAGTGGTTTGTCAACACGGGAAACCGGGGACGAGGAGACTCCACCCAAGATCTGCCCCCGACAGGATCTCAGGGTACGAGCGTCTCCCGGACGGTTCGGACATGCCAACCGAAAATGCCCACCGAGACCACAGTACATGCATCGGCCCTCGCGTCTCCGGAGTGCCCTCTCCCCCTCGGACAGGCGAGCAAACCCCAGCTGCATGGGTTCACCCCCAGACAAGTCATCCCCAGGAGGCGTGGGAGGAGAGGGAGGCACGGGTGGGACAGCAAACGTAGGCACCAATCTGTTAGAAGACCTCCGCAGGTTCTCCTTAAAGGAAGGTCTCTCCCTGAGTCTGGTGTCAATCAAAATCAGGAAAGAAATAAGAGACTCGAGCTCAACTGGTAGGTCCTTAGCTGCAACCTCATCCTTCAAGGCATCCGAGAGACCATGAGAGAAAGCAGCGACCAGAGCCTCATTATTCCAGCCCACCTCTGCTGCCAGGGTACGAAACTCAATGGCGTATTCAGCTACGGATCGTGAACCCTGTCTGATGGACATAAGGAGCTTCGCAGCAGAGGCAGCACGAGCCGGCACATCGAATACCTTCCGAAGAGAAGCAACAAAACCGGAAAACTCGGCAACCACCGGATTGTTGTTCTCCCATAAAGGGCTGGCCCAGGCCAAGGCCTTGTCCGAGAGCAGCGAGATCAAGAAGCCCACCTTTGATCTCTCAGTAGGAAAGGCATGTGGCAGCAACTCGAAATAAATGCCCACCTGGTTAAGGAAACCTCGGCACTGAGTTGGCTCTCCCCCAAAGCGCTGTGGAAGAGGGGCAGAACCGGTCATACCCCGAAACACCGCAGGCGCAACAACAGGTGTCGGGGTAGACTCTGGCGCAACAACCGGAGCGGCAGTAGGAGCGAGCCCAGGAGCGACAACCGACCCATCGGCAACGGGAGCGAAATGAGCCGTGCGTTCAAGCAGGGTTTGCAACGCCACAGCGAACCGACCCAACAGGTGATCCTGCTGATCAAGTCTGGCAACCAGCGTGGGTAGCGAGGATGGCCCTGTACCGTCAGAATTCATGGCTTGGTCCTAATGTCACGGAACCATGAACCAGACGTACAACAAGAGATAAGTGAAAATAAGAAGGCTTTATTGAAAATAAAGCTGTAAAGCAAAAGTCCAAACGGATGGTGAAACCGAGCAGAGTCTTTGCGAAGCCAGAGGTCAGGAACCAGAAGGGTAGTCAGACGAAGCCAGGATCAGGAACCAGCAGGGTAGTCAGACGAAGCCAGGATCAGGAACCAGCAGGGTAGTCAGACGAAGCCAGGATCAGGAACCAGCAGGGTAGTCAGACGAAGCCAGGATCAGGAACCAGAAGCAGCAGCAGTCTTAGAAGCATGTGAACACAAGAGGACCAAGCAAGGAACTGAAGCCACAGACCTCCTATATATATGAGCTAGGCATCCAGCTCCTCCCAGGGGAAGGAGGAGCCGCAGGGTGGAAGGCTACAAGAAACCCAGGACCCAAGATGGCCGCCAGCACATGTCAAACGAAGGAGAGCAGCAAGCAGGTAAGACCATGACAGCACGCTGTGCCATCAGAGCCTGAAGCGAGGCATTAACGTTCTGAACCTTAGCACAACCTGCATGACCAGGCACCTGCATGCAAAGCATGAACTGCAGTGGAGTAAACACCTTAAAAACAAGGAAGTCACTCAGGCTCCCCCTGCTACCTCTTCTGCTGCTGCCGCCTCGGCCTCTTCTGCTGCTGCTGCTGTCGCCGCCTCGGCCTCTTCCCCCGCCTCTGGAGGAACGTTGGCACCTGCCGCCCAGCAAACATGGGATGTACCACCAACACCACCACCTGCGTTACCACCAAGCATCTCAACCATGTCACACGGCAGCGTTCAGCTCTCCATCTCACAGACATTTGAGAGAAAGCGTAAATTCCCACCTAGCCACCCTCGATCCCTGGCCCTGAATGCCAGCATTTCTAAACTACTGGCCTATGAAATGCTGTCATTTAGGCTGGTGGACACACACAGCTTCAAACAGCTCATGTCGCTTGCTGTCCCACAGTATGTTGTTCCCAGCTGGCACTACTTCTCCAAGAGAGCCGTGCCTTCCCTGCACAACCAAGTGTCCGATAAAATCAAGTGTGCACTGCGCAACGCCATCTGTGGCAAGGTCCACCTAACCACAGATACGTGGACCAGTAAGCACGGCCAGGGACGCTATATCTCCCTAACTGCACACTGGGTAAATGTAGTGGCGGCTGGGCCCCAGGCGGAGAGCTGTTTGGCGCACGTCCTTCCGCCGCCAAGGATCGCAGGGCAACATTCTTTGCCTCCTGTCTCCTCCTACTCAGCTTCCTCCTCCTTTTCTTCCACCTGCTCATCCAGTCAGCCACACACCTTCACCACCAACTTCAGCACAGCCCGGGGTAAACGTCAGCAGGCCGTTCTGAAACTCATATGTTTGGGGGACAGGCCCCACACCGCACAGGAGTTGTGGCGGGGTATAGAACAACAGACCGACGAGTGGTTGCTGCCAGTGAGCCTCAAGCCCGACCTGGTGGTGTGCGATAATGGGCGAAATCTCGTTGCAGCTCTGGGACTAGCCGGTTTGACGCACATCCGTTGCCTGGCGCATGTGCTGAATTTGGTGGTGCAGAAGTTCATTCGCAACTACCCCGACATGTCAGAGCTGCTGCATAAAGTGCGGGCCGTCTGTTCGCGCTTCCGGCGTTCACACCCTGCTGCTGCACGCCTGTCTGCGCTACAGCGTAACTTCGGCCTTCCCGCTCACCACCTCATATGCGATGTGCCCACCAGGTGGAACTCCACCTTGCACATGCTGGACAGACTGTGCGAGCAGCAGCAGGCCATAGTGGAGTTTCAGCTGCAGCACGCACGGGTCAGTCGCACTGCGGAACAGCACCACTTCACCACCAATGACTGGGCCTCCATGCGAGACCTGTGTGCCCTGTTGCGCTGTTTCGAGTACTCCACCAACATGGCCAGTGGCGATGACGCCGTTATCAGCGTTACAATACCTCTTCTATGTCTCCTTGAGAAAACACTTAGGGCGATGATGGAAGAGGAGGTGGCCCAGGAGGAAGAGGAGGAAGAGGGGTCATTTTTAGCACTTTCAGGCCAGTCTCTTCAAAGTGACTCAGAGGGAGGTTTTTTGCAACACCAGAGGCCAGGTACAAATGTGGCCAGACAGGGCCCACTACTGGAGGACGAGGAGGACGAGGATGAGGAGGAGGAGGATGAGGATGAAGCATGTTCACAGCGGGGTGGCACCCAAAGCAGCTCGGGCCAATCACTGGTGCGTGGCTGGGGGGAAACACAGGACGAGGACGATACGCCTCCCACAGAGGACAGCTTGTCCTTACCTCTGGGCAGCCTGGCACACATGAGCGACTACATGCTGCAGTGCCTGCGCAACGACAGCAGAGTTGCCCACATTTTAACGTGTGCGGACTACTGGGTTGCCACCCTGCTGGATCCCCGGTACAAAGACAATGTGCCCACCTTACTTCCTACACTGGAGCGTGATAGGAAGATGCGCGAGTACAAGTGCACGTTGGTAGACGCGCTACTGAGAGCATTCCCAAATGTCACAGGGGAACCAGTGGAAGCCCAAGGCGAAGGCAGAGGAGGAGCAAGAGGTCGCCAACGCAGCTGTGTCACGGCCAGCTCCTCTGAGGGCAGGGTTAGCATGGCAGAGATGTGGAAAAGTTTTGTCACCACGCCACAGCTAACTGCACCACCACCTGATACGGAACGTGTTAGCAGGAGGCAACATTTCACTAACATGGTGGAACAGTACCTGTGCACCCCCGTCCACGCACTGACTGATGGTTCGGCCCCATTCAACTTCTGGGTCTCCAAATTGTCCACGTGGCCAGAGCTAGCCTTTTATGCCTTGGAGGTGCTGGCCTGCCCGGCGGCCAGCGTTTTGTCTGAACGTGTATTCAGCAGCCAGAACGTGTATTCAGCAGGGGGCGTCATTACAGACAAACGCAGCCGCCTGTCTACAGCCAATGTGGACAAGCTGACATTCATAAAAATGAACCAGGCATGGATCCCACAGGACCTGTCCATCCCTTGTGCAGATTAGATATTAACTACCTCCCCTTAACAATATATTATTCTACTCCAGGGCACTTCCTCATTCAATCCTATTTTTATTTTCATTTTACCATTATATTGCGGGGCAACCCAAAGTTAAATGAACCTCTCCTCTGTCTGGGTGCCGGGGCCTAAATATGTGAGAGTGGCCTGTTTCAGTGGTGGGTGACGTGAAGCCTGATTCTCTGCTATGACATGAAGACTGATACTGCGCTGACATAAGGCCAGATTCTCTGTTACGGGACCTCTCTCCTCTGCCTGGGTGCCGGGGCCTAAATGTGTGACAGTGGCCTGTTCCAGTGGTGGGTGACGTGAAGCCTGATTCTCTGCTATGACATGAAGACAGATTCTGTGCTGACATAAGGCCAGATTCTCTGTTACGGGACCTCTCTCCTCTGTCTGGGTGCCGGGGCCTAAATATGTGACAGTGGCCTGTTCCAGTGGTGGGTGACGTGAAGCCTGATTCTCTGCTATGACATGAAGACTGATTCTGCGCTGACATAAGGCCAGATTCTCTGTTACGGGACCTCTCTCCTCTGTCTGGGTGCCGGGGCCTAAATATGTGACAGTGGCCTGTTCCAGTGGTGGGTGACGTGAAGCCTGATTCTCTGCTATGACATGAAGACTGATTCTGCGCTGACATAAGGCCAGATTCTCTGTTACGGGACCTCTCTCCTCTGCCTGGGTGCCGGGGCCTAAATGTGTGACAGTGGCCTGTTCCAGTGGTGGGTGATGTGAAGCCTGATTCTCTGCTATGACATGAAGACAGATTCTGCGCTGACATAAGGCCAGATTCTCTGTTACGGGACCTCTCTCCTCTGCCTGGGTGCCGGGGCCTAAATGTGTGACAGTGGCCTGTTCCAGTGGTGGGTGACGTGAAGCCTGATTCTCTGCTATGACATGAAGACAGATTTTGTGCTGACATAAGGCCAGATTCTCTGTTACGGGACCTCTCTCCTCTGCCTGGGTGCCTGGGCCTAAATATGTGACAGTGGCCTGTTCCAGTGGTGGGTGACGTGAAGCCTGATTCTCTGCTATGACATGAAGACTGATTCTGCGCTGACATAAGGCCAGATTCTCTGTTACGGGACCTTTATCCTCTGCCTGGGTGCCGGGGCCTAAATATGTGACAGTGGCCTGTTCCAGTGGTGGGTGACGTGAAGCCTGATTCTCTGCTATGACATGAATACAGATTCTGCGCTGACATAAGGCCAGATTCTCTGTTACGGGACCTCTCTCCTCTGCCTGGGTGCCGGGGCCTAAATGTGTGACAGTGGCCTGTTCCAGTGGTGGGTGACGTGAAGCCTGATTCTCTGCTATGACATGAAGACAGATTTTGTGCTGACATAAGGCCAGATTCTCTGTTACGGGACCTCTCTCCTCTGCCTGGGTGCCTGGGCCTAAATATGTGACAGTGGACTGTTCCAGTGGTGGGTGACGTGAAGCCTGATTCTCTGCTATGACATGAAGACTGATTCTGCGCTGACATAAGGCCAGATTCTCTGTTACGGGACCTTTCTCCTCTGCCTGGGTGCCGGGGCCTAAATATGTGACAGTGGCCTGTTCCAGTGGTGGGTGACGTGAAGCCTGATTCTCTGCTATGACATGAAGACAGATTCTGTGCTGACATAAGGCCAGATTCTCTGTTACGGGACCTCTCTCCTCTGTCTGGGTACCAGGGCCTAAATATGTGACAGTGGCCTGTTCCAGTGGTGGGTGACGTGAAGCCTAAATCTCTGCTATGACATGAAGACTGATTCTGCGCTGACATAAGGCCAGATTCTCTGTTACGGGACCTCTCTCCTCTGCCTGGGTGCCGGGGCTTAAATGTGTGACAGTGGCCTGTTCCAGTGGTGGGTGACGTGAAGCCTGATTCTCTGCTATGACATGATGACAGATTCTGTGCTGACATAAGGCCAGATTCTCTGTTACGGGACCTCTCTCCTCTGCCTGGGTGCCTGGGACTAAATATGTGACAGTGGCCTGTTCCAGTGGTGGGTGACGTGAAGCCTGATTCTCTGCTATGACATGAAGACTGATTCTGCGCTGACATAAGGCCAGATTCTCTGTTACGGGACCTCTCTCCTCTGCCTGGGTGCCTGGGCCTAAATATGTGACAGTGGCCTGTTCCAGTGGTGGGTGACGTGAAGCCTGATTCTCTGCTATGACATGAAGACTGATTCTGCGCTGACATAAGGCCAGATTCTCTGGTACGGGACCTTTCTCCTCTGCCTGGGTGCCGGGGCCTAAATATGTGACAGTGGCCTGTTCCAGTGGTGGGTGACGTGAAGCCTGATTCTCTGCTATGACATGAATACAGATTCTGCGCTGACATAAGGCCAGATTCTCTGTTACGGGACCTCTCTCCTCTACCTGGGTGCCGGGGCCTAAATGTGTGACAGTGGCCTGTTCCAGTGGTGGGTGACGTGAAGCCTGATTCTCTGCTATGACATGAAGACAGATTTTGTGCTGACATAAGGCCAGATTCTCTGTTACGGGACCTCTCTCCTCTGCCTGGGCCTAAATATGTGACAGTGGACTGTTCCAGTGGTGGGTGACGTGAAGCCTGATTCTCTGCTATGACATGAAGACTGATTCTGCGCTGACATAAGGCCAGATTCTCTGTTACGGGACCTTTCTCCTCTGCCTGGGTGCCGGGGCCTAAATATGTGACAGTGGCCTGTTCCAGTGGTGGGTGACGTGAAGCCTGATTCTCTGCTATGACATGAAGACTGATTCTGTGCTGACATAAGGCCAGATTCTCTGTTACGGGACCTCTCTCCTCTGTCTGGGTAACAGGGCCTAAATATGTGACAGTGGCCTGTTCCAGTGGTGGGTGACGTGAAGCCTAAATCTCTGCTATGACATGAAGACTGATTCTGCGCTGACATAAGGCCAGATTCTCTGTTACGGGACCTCTCTCCTCTGCCTGGGTGCCGGGGCTTAAATGTGTGACAGTGGCCTGTTCCAGTGGTGGGTGACGTGAAGCCTGATTCTCTGCTATGACATGAAGACAGATTCTGCGCTGACATAAGGCCAGATTCTCTGTTACGGGACCTCTCTCCTCTGCCTGGGTGCCTGGGACTAAATATGTGACAGTGGCCTGTTCCAGTGGTGGGTGACGTGAAGCCTGATTCTCTGCTATGACATGAAGACTGATTCTGCGCTGACATAAGGCCAGATTCTCTGTTACGAGACCTCTCTCCTCTGCCTGGGTGCCGGGGCCTAAATGTGTGACAGTGGCCTGTTCCAGTGGTGGGTGACGTGAAGCCTGATTCTCTGCTATGACATGAAGACAGATTCTGTGCTTACATAAGGCCAGATTCTCTGTTACGGGACCTCTCTCCTCTGCCTGGGTGCCTGGGCCTAAATATGTGACAGTGGCCTGTTCCAGTGGTGGGTGACGTGAAGCCTGATTCTCTGCTATGACATGAAGACTGATTCTGCGCTGACATAAGGCCAGATTCTCTGTTACGGGACCTTTATCCTCTGCCTGGGTGCCGGGGCCTAAATATGTGACAGTGGCCTGTTCCAGTGGTGGGTGACGTGAAGCCTGATTCTCTGCTATGACATGAATACAGATTCTGCGCTGACATAAGGCCAGATTCTCTGTTACGGGACCTCTCTCCTCTGCCTGGGTGCCGGGGCCTAAATGTGTGACAGTGGCCTGTTCCAGTGGTGGGTGACGTGAAGCCTGATTCTCTGCTATGACATGAAGACAGATTTTGTGCTGACATAAGGCCAGATTCTCTGTTACGGGACCTCTCTCCTCTGCCTGGGTGCCTGGGCCTAAATATGTGACAGTGGACTGTTCCAGTGGTGGGTGACGTGAAGCCTGATTCTCTGCTATGACATGAAGACTGATTCTGCGCTGACATAAGGCCAGATTCTCTGTTACGGGACCTTTCTCCTCTGCCTGGGTGCCGGGGCCTAAATATGTGACAGTGGCCTGTTCCAGTGGTGGGTGACGTGAAGCCTGATTCTCTGCTATGACATGAAGACTGATTCTGCGCTGACATAAGGCCAGATTCTCTGTTACGGGACCTTTCTCCTCTGCCTGGGTGCCGGGGCCTAAATATGTGACAGTGGCCTGTTCCAGTGGTGGGTGACGTGAAGCCTGATTCTCTGCTATGACATGAATACAGATTCTGCGCTGACATAAGGCCAGATTCTCTGTTACGGGACCTCTCTCCTCTACCTGGGTGCCGGGGCCTAAATGTGTGACAGTGGCCTGTTCCAGTGGTGGGTGACGTGAAGCCTGATTCTCTGCTATGACATGAATACAGATTTTGTGCTGACATAAGGCCAGATTCTCTGTTACGGGACCTCTCTCCTCTGCCTGGGTGCCTGGGCCTAAATATGTGACAGTGGACTGTTCCAGTGGTGGGTGACGTGAAGCCTGATTCTCTGCTATGACATGAAGACTGATTCTGCGCTGACATAAGGCCAGATTCTCTGTTACGGGACCTTTCTCCTCTGCCTGGGTGCCGGGGCCTAAATATGTGACAGTGGCCTGTTCCAGTGGTGGGTGACGTGAAGCCTGATTCTCTGCTATGACATGAAGACAGATTCTGTGCTGACATAAGGCCAGATTCTCTGTTACGGGACCTCTCTCCTCTGTCTGGGTAACAGGGCCTAAATATGTGACAGTGGCCTGTTCCAGTGGTGGGTGACGTGAAGCCTAAATCTCTGCTATGACATGAAGACTGATTCTGCGCTGACATAAGGCCAGATTCTCTGTTACGGGACCTCTCTCCTCTGCCTGGGTGCCGGGGCTTAAATGTGTGACAGTGGCCTGTTCCAGTGGTGGGTGACGTGAAGCCTGATTCTCTGCTATGACATGAAGACAGATTCTGCGCTGACATAAGGCCAGATTCTCTGTTACGGGACCTCTCTCCTCTGCCTGGGTGCCTGGGACTAAATATGTGACAGTGGCCTGTTCCAGTGGTGGGTGACGTGAAGCCTGATTCTCTGCTATGACATGAAGACTGATTCTGCGCTGACATAAGGCCAGATTCTCTGTTACGAGACCTCTCTCCTCTGCCTGGGTGCCGGGGCCTAAATGTGTGACAGTGGCCTGTTCCAGTGGTGGGTGACGTGAAGCCTGATTCTCTGCTATGACATGAAGACAGATTCTGTGCTTACATAAGGCCAGATTCTCTGTTACGGGACCTCTCTCCTCTGCCTGGGTGCCTGGGCCTAAATATGTGACAGTGGCCTGCTCCAGTGGTGGGTGACGTGAAGCCTGATTCTCTGCTATGACATGAAGACTGATTCTGCGCTGACATAAGGCCAGATTCTCTGTTACCGGACCTCTCTCCTCTGCCTGGGTGCCGGGGCCTAAATATGTGACAGTGGCCTGTTCCAGTGGTGGGTGACGTGAAGCCTGATTCTCTGCTATGACATGAAGACAGATTCTGTGCTGACATAAGGCCAGATTCTCTGTTACGGGACCTCTCTCCTCTGTCTGGGTGCCGGGGCCTAAATATGTGACAGTGGCCTGTTCCAGTGGTGGGTGACGTGAAGCCTGGCTCTCTGCTATGACATGAAGACAGATTCTGTGCTGACATAAGGCCAGATTCTCTGTTACGGGACCTCTCTCCTCTGTCTGGGTGCCGGGGCCTAAATATGTGACAGTGGCCTGTTCCAGTGGTGGGTGACGTGAAGCCTGGCTCTCTGCTATGACATGAAGACTGATTCTGCGCTGACATAAGGCCAGATTCTCTGTTACGGGACCTCTCTCCTCTGCCTGGGTGCCGGGGCCTAAATATGTGACAGTGGCCTGTTCCAGTGGTGGGTGACGTGAAGCCTGATTCTCTGCTATGACATGAAGACAGATTCTGTGCTGACATAAGGCCAGATTCTCTGTTACGGGACCTCTCTCCTCTGTCTGGGTGCCGGGGCCTAAATATGTGACAGTGGCCTGTTCCAGTGGTGGGTGACGTGAAGCCTGATTTTATATCAAGACACGGAGGCTCATATTTGCTTAACTCTTTCTTTACTGTACATATAGCAGCAAAGAAAACTGAAGAAAAAACATCAGTGTAACCATGACAATAACTCCACCCCCATAGCCCCTATATAAGGCGCATCACCACATGAACACTTCCTCTTTCTTTGCTGCTTCACAAAGATAAGTACATGATTTTTGTAGCTTTGTGCTGAATGTTAATTTGTATGTTTTCATTACCTAATATATTTTAGTTTTTAACCCTTTATAAGGTAGGGTTCTCCGTTTACTATTTTGGGCTTATTGGTCTGCCCGTTTTCTCTGTGGGATTCTTTTCCCTCCTCTCTCTATTTTATTCCCCTTTTTGGTGGCTTTCGCTCCTTATTTGTTATTATTTTATTTCGAATCGACCTTTTATTCGTGCCGCTTAGTCTCCGGTACTGTTCCCGACGCTTGGGTCCCTTCTCTATACTGTATGGCGTTCGGCCATATTTCCCCCCCCCCCCCCCCCCCCCACATCGCTGGCCTTACCTTTCTTGCCGTCTCTTCCCGGGCTGCGCACGATCGTAATCTCGCGAGGTGCGAGATTCCCGGGCGCCGCCTTTACCTTGGTGGATCCTTGGCGCCGGGGTTACGGACGTCATCGTTTTGGCGTCCGCTCATTGGCCCTCACTCCTGGGAGGTGGAGACTTGTGGTTTCCACTCCCCCTCCGCTTCCAGGGCTTTCCTTCAGTGCGTTCCTGCTACCGCTACTGGCCGCATCCTGTCAGCTCCACACATTTACTCTCGGTATTTTCTCTGTTCAGTATCTACTGTGCCCCTCCTGCGCCGCATATTCATTACAGGCATTACTATTTTTGTTCTCCCTTCTGCTTTCCCTGTTGTCTGTTGGGGTGACTCACTCCTTCAGATTTATCTCCATCATGTCCTCTGTACCAGCTTCTCCGGTCCTTTCTACCCAGGACAGACACACTACTCAGGTAGCCCTCTCTACTCCTCACAGGGTTAATGAGACCCCTACTCCTGTAGTGCAAGCCTCACATTTGCAGCAGTCTATATCTGACGCAATTGTCGCTGCAATGGGGACCATGTCAGCTTCTCTGACGCAGTCGATTTCACAGGCCCTTAGAGCACAACCCATTTCTGATATGCCCCCTCCTGCCTCCAGAACACTCCTGAATGATGGCTCTGGCCCATCCATTGACTGCGCGAATAAGTCGCGTAAGAGAGCTAACCCGCGCCGGGCAGAAAGGGTGCGATCATGGAAAACCGCCCGGGCACTACCGGATCCGGTATCTGATTCAGACGCAGAGTCTGTTGAGGAGGCAGGTGAGAATTGGTCCACTCACTCTGGGGATGAACTAGCTGATATTGCAGTTGACACTGCCCTAGATGACCCGTCTCTGACAACAGGTGTCATTACTGAGCCGCTTGAAGACGTCAAGGACGCAATCATAGACCCCATGGGGGATCCTCTGTTTAATCCTGACCAATTACACCATCCACGGTCCTCTGAGTGGCTTCCGGCCACCCATGTGACTCAATATCTTGAGGCTAGGATCCGCACGCCCCTGTCCAAGGAGGCTTGCAGCAAGCTGCGCGCGGAATGCCCCCGTCCACTAATCCCTAACAGGATATGTGAAACTCCCACCGTGGATCCGAAAGTGGTCCAATTCTTGGCTAAAACCGGTTTCAACCCACGTAAGGGGCTTGATTCTGCGCTCAAGGCTTGCCAAGATAAACTTCTTGATGTTACCGGCCCACTGGCAAAAATCTTCGATTTAGCCGAGGCCGCTTAGGTAGCTGGCAAGCAGGTCGACCCAGAGGATCTCAGCGGCTGGGCCCAAAGGGCTATATGTTTAGTAGGCAATGTTAACACCTCCATTGCCATCGAGAGAAGAAAGGCCATCTTGATGAAGATAGAGCCCAAGTTAGCTAATCTGTCTTTGTCTGAGTCTGGCAAGGAGGCGCAGGGCCTCCTTTTTGGAGATCCCTTTATTAAGAAATTAGGGAAATACGTTGGGGCCTTTACGGCCCTTGATAAGGCGCAGAGCTCTATGCGTCGCGTTTTCCAGCCTCGTTTTTCTTCCAGGGCCGGCAGTCTCAGGGGCCGACTGTCCGGCCGCCCCAATTTTCAGCCCAGAGGCACGGGCAGAGGCTCATTTCATTATCGCCAGTCCCTTCAGGACCCCAAGTACCAGCCAACCTTCTTCCCGTCTCGCGGAGGTTCCTTCCGCTCCAGAGGATTCCGAGGCGCTCCAGGAGCCAGACGCCCATATGGTAGGTCATCTCTGTGTGTCTTATCCGATTTCACTGCAGGTTGGGGGAAGACTCCGCTTATTTTCCCGTGCGTGGTCAAAGATCACCTCAGACCAGTGGGTCCTCTCCACAGTCCAGGGATTTACCATCGAGTTGGTGTCCACCCCGAGAAACCTTCCTCCCATCCCGAGGATTTCTTGTTCAAACCAGATGCAGACACTCTTAGATACAGAACTTTCATCCCTCTTCCAGAAGGAGGCAATAGAGTTATCCCCCGATCCTCACTCGGGAATACTGAACAGCATCTTCCTGGTGCAGAAAAAAGGTGGCCAATTCCGTCCGGTCATAAACCTCAAAAACCTGAATGTCTTCGTTCGTTACAGACATTTCAAGATGGAGGGCATCCATCTGTTAAGGGATATGCTTCAACCAGGAGACTGGTTCGTCAAATTAGATCTAAAAGACACATACCTCACAGTCCCAGTGGCACCCGCATCCCGGGGTCTTCTCCAGTTCCTTTGCAGGGACCACATCTGGCGTTTTACCTGCCTTCCATTTGGTCTATCGTCCGCCCCATGGTGTTTTACGAAACTCATGAAACCGGCGGTGGCCTGGCTCAGAGGGAGGGGAATTCGTCTGATCATTTATTTGGACGACATCCTGATTATGGCTCGGGATCCGCCCCTTTTACTTGGTCACCTGAAGTTGACCCAAGACCTTCTTCAGGGCTTAGGGTTCATTCTCAACCTGGAGAAGTCTTGCCTCTTGCCGGCCACTTCGATAGAGTTCCTAGGTTTCACCATAGATTCTGGGAGTCAGACGCTCAGTTTACCTGCGTCCAAAGTCAAGGCGATCCGCAAAGAGATCCGCCATTCTCTTTCTCTCCCGCAGGTGTCTCTCCGTCAGCTAGCTCGCCTGATAGGACTTCTAACTTCTTCCATACAGGCGATTTTTCCTGCCCCCCTCCACTACCGAGCCCTTCAGAGGCTCAAAATTGCTCACCTCAGGGCGGGGGCTTCGTTCTCGGACACTCTGGTCTTAGACTTGGAGACCAGACACGAACTGGTGTGGTGGATCCACAATTTATCTGTGTGGAATGGCCGAGCCATTTTCGGCCCCAGTCCCGACCTGGTCATCGAGTCGGATGCCAGCCTCATGGGATGGGGGGCCCATTGTCAAGGGGTATCCACGGGAGGAGCATGGTCTCCAGACGAATCACATCTACATATCAACGCTCTCGAGCTCTTAGCGGGATCTTTTGCGATCCGCAGCTTCGCTTACGGTTCGGCTCGGGCGTGTGTTCGTTTACGGATGGACAATGTCTCGGCTGTCCGTTATGTGAACTGCCTGGGAGGGACGCGTTCCAGGGTCCTGTCTTCTCTAGCCAAGGATTTTTGGGAGTTTTGCCTGTCCAGAGGACTGTCAGTGGTGGCCGAATACCTTCCGGGGTTACACAACACGTTGGCCGACTGGAGTTCTTGGTGTCTTTCAGGTTCCAGCAACTGGAAGTTGGATTCAGGAGTTTTCCGGGATATTGTATCTCTCTGGGGCCCGTTGTCCATCGATTTATTTGCGTCGCGTTTGAACGCTCAACTCCCCAGGTTCTTCAGTTGGCGTCCGGACCCAGACGCCGAAGCGGTAGATAATTTCCTCCAGCCCTGGGGCGGGTCTCTACTTTACGCCTTCCCTCCGTTCGCACTCATCCCTCGAGTGCTCGCTCAGGTGTGTCGCCAGCAGGCCCAGTTGGTTTTGATAGTTCCTTACTGGAGAACGCAGTCTTGGTTTCCCCAGCTTCTTTGCCTTCTTTCGGAGGAACCTCGCCTCTTGCCATCTTTCCCACTCCTCCTGCTCGACCCTTATGGTCGTCCACACCCTCTACTTCTGGACGGTACGCTCCATCTTCTCGCTTGTCGAATTTCGGGGGTTCCTGGGATCCCTCCAGCTTTTCGGCGGCAACTAGACGCCTGTTGGAGTCTGCATGGGCCCCAGGCACTAGACGAGCCTATCACGCTGCATGGGACGTCTGGAGTCGTTGGTGCGATTCTCGGGACTTGGATCCCGTACTTGCCCCTGTAACGGACATTCTTCAGTTCCTCACATCTCTGTTTGAAGCGGGGAAGGCTTACCGCACTCTTAATGTGTACCGGTCTGCTATTTCTTCCAGGCATTCGGGTTTTGACGGTGTTCCCGCCGGCCAACATTCTTTAGTGTGCAGGTTGTTGCGTGGTTGTCGTTTAGCACGGCCTCCACGACCTCGCTTCTCTTCCACCTGGGACGTGGCGACAGTTCTCAGGTTTTTGGAGGGTTGGCCTTCCAACTCTATGTTGTCTCTCCGACAGCTCTCGGCCAAGTTGGTGACCCTTTTGTGTTTGATTTCATGTAAGCGGGTCTCTGACGTCCGGGCTCTGGATATTGATGCTCGCTATTTTACGCCGGAAGGAGTTTTGTTTAATATCTCTCGGCGCACTAAGACGGGTATTAAGTCCATTGCTTATCCGTCTTTTCCTTCCTCTCTGCAGTTATGTCCGGTGGCTTGTCTCCGGGAGTATGAGTCTCGCACCCTGGCTTGTTGCACTGGGAATGATCCTCAGCTTTTCATTTCCTTCCGCCGTCCCTTTGCGCCGGTGTCGAGCGTCACGCTGTCCCGTTGGGTTAAATGGATCCTATCCCTATCTGGTATCGATACCTCCATCTTTACCGCGCATTCGGTGCACGGGGCAGCGGCTACCTCTATGTCTGTGGCTGGTGCTCGTTTGGAGGATGTATTGCGTTTGGCGGATTGGTCCCGAGTAGCTACCTTTCGGGAATTCTATTTTAGGCCTGTTCCTCACGTTTTTTCCTCAGTGATCGCTCAGCTTTAAACTAGAAAATATGAGCCTCCGTGTCTTGATATAAAATTGAGGATTTTACTAAGTCATGACGTAAAGTCATGATTTTATGAAAGACAGGGAGGCGAGTATTTCCCACCCTTTGTTTTAGGCCCACCCATCTGGTCTGTGGGGTCTCGTGACCTTTTGGAATGTTATTTATTTGTATTTATTTATTTATTGAATGCCTTATTGTTTTTGCAGGGAATGAGTCCGGGTATGGTTTTGCCACACTCGGATAGTTAGTATCCATATTACCATGATGTCTTATTTTCTCTTCAGGTTGATCGCCTCCTGTCAGCTACTTCCAGGTGTTCACCTTGCTGCAATCCACTGTTGTTGTTCGCAGTCGAAGTTCGGGCTGTTTGTTGACCGTTCCAAATTCAAGGTTCTCGTCAGTTGAAGTCCACAAAGAAAGAGGAAGTGTTCATGTGGTGATGCGCCTTATATAGGGGCTATGGGGGTGGAGTTATTGTCATGGTTACACTGATGTTTTTTCTTCAGTTATCTTTGCTGCTATATGTACAGTAAAGAAAGAGTTAAGCAAATACTCGCCTCCGTGTCTTTCATAAAATCATGACTTTACGTCATGACTTAGTAAAATCCTCAATTCTCTGCTATGACATGAAGACTGATTCTGTGCTGACATAAGGCCAGATTCTCTGTTACGGGACCTCTCTCCTCTGCCTGGGTGCCGGGGCCTAAATGTGTGACAGTGGCCTGTTCCAGTGGTGGGTGACGTGAAGCCTGATTCTCTGCTATGACATGAAGACAGATTCTGTGCTGACATAAGGCCAGATTCTCTGTTACGGGACCTCTCTCCTCTGTCTGGGTGCCGGGGCCTAAATATGTGACAGTGGCCTGTTCCAGTGGTGGGTGACGTGAAGCCTGATTCTCTGCTATGACATGAAGACAGATTCTGCGCTGACATGAAGCCAGATTCTCTGCTATGGCATGAAGACACTGATTCTCTGCTGACATGAAGCCAGATTCTTTGCTATGGCATAAAGAGACTGATTCTCTGCTGACGTGAAGCCAGATTCTCTGCTATGGGACCTCTGTCCAATTGATATTGGTTAATTTTTATTTTTTTTAATTTTTATTTTAATTCATTTCCCTATCCACATTTGTTTGCAGGGGATTTACCTACATGTTGCTGCCTTTTGCAGCCCTCTAGCTCTTTCCTGGGCTGTTTTACAGCCTTTTTAGTGCCCAAAAGTTCGGGTCCCCATTGACTTCAATGGTGTTCGGGTTCGGGACGAAGTTCGTGTCGGGTTCGGATCCCGAACCCGAACATTTCCGGGAAGTTCGGCCGAACTTCTCGAACCCGAACATCCAGGTGTTCGCTCAACTCTACCCTCTACACAATAAGGAAGCCATCTAGTATCCACCTACACAAAAGGGATGCCACCTAGTGTTGTTCTAAACAGTAAGAATGCCAACTAGTGTCACTATAAATAATAGGGATGCCACCTTGTGTCCCTCTACACAATAGGGATGCCACCTAGTGTCCTTCTACACAATGGAGATAACACCTAGTGTCCCTCTACACAATTGGGATGCCACCTAGTGTCCTTCTACACAACAGAGATAACACCTAGTGTCCCTCTACACAATAGGGATGCCACCTAGTGTCCCTCTACACAATAGGGATGCCACCTAGTGTCCCGACCCTATAAGGATCCCTTCACACCACGTCCCTTCACTGCCTCCCTCCGCGGTCAGCCACACTACTCCCATAAAAATCCAAAAGAGTAAATAGGACAAAGGCCACATATGAGGTATATGCCAAAATCTGCCACATTTTAGTGATCTATGCCCCACATGTACTCAAATGTGTAATGAGAACCAATAGAAACAAGGATTGTGTTAAATACTGGGTAATGTGGAGTAAAGGAGGTAACTAGAGTTGAGCGAACACCTGGATGTTCGGGTTCGAGAAGTTCGGCCGAACTTCCCGGAAATGTTCGGGTTCGGGATCCGAACCCGACCCGAACTTCGTCCCGAACCCGAACCCCATTGAAGTCAATGGGGACCTGAACTTTTGGGCACTAAAAAGGCTGTAAAACAGCCCAGGAAAGAGCTAGAGGGCTGCAAAAAGGCAGCAACATGTAGGTAAATCCCCTGCAAACAAATGTGGATAGGGAAATGAATTAAAATAAAAATAAAAAAAATAAAAATGACCCAATATCAATTGGACAGAGGTCCCATAGCAGAGAATCTGGCTTCACGTCAGCAGAGAATCAGTCTCTTCATGCCATAGCAAAGAATCTGGCTTCATGTCAGCACAGAATCAGTCTCTTCATGCCATAGCAGAGAATCTGGCTTCATGTCAGCACAGAATCAGTCTTCATGTCATAGCAGAGAATCAGGCTTCACGTCACCCACCACTGGAACAGGCCACTGTCACACATTTAGGCCCCGACACCCAGACAGAGGAGAGAGGTCCTGTAACAGAGAATCTGGCCTTATGTCAGCACAGAATCTGTCTTCATGTCATAGCAGAGAATCAGGCATCACGTCACCCACCACTGGAACAGGCCACTGTCACACATTTAGGCCCCGGCACCCAGACAGAGGAGAGAGGTCCTGTAACAGAGAATCTGGCCTTATGTCAGCACAGAATCTGTCTTCATGTCATAGCAGAGAATCAGGCATCACGTCACCCACCACTGGAACAGGCCACTGTCACACATTTAGGCCCAGGCACCCAGGCAGAGGAGAGAGGTCCCGTAACAGAGAATCTGGCCTTATGTCAGCGCAGAATCAGTCTTCATGTCATAGCAGAGAATCAGGCTTCACGTCACCCACCACTGGAACAGGCCACTGTCACACATTTAGGCCCAGGCACCCAGACAGAGGAGAGAGGTCCCGCAACAGAGAATCTGGCCTTATGTCAGCACAGAATCTGTCTTCATGTCATAGCAGAGAATCAGGCATCACGTCACCCACCACTGGAACAGGCCACTGTCACATATTTAGGCCCAGGCACCAAGTCAGTGGTGTAGTACAGTCGATATGAACCACATGAAGTTTCACCAAATATCCAGTCTGCAGGTTTGCAATAGGGTCATACCAATATACAGGAGCTGCAGCAATGATCACTTGTTAAATATAGTTCCATATATTCATAAGCTGTTAGCAGAGAGTCAGAACATGCTAAATAAACCTCTTCAAATGTGGTATTAGATAACTGAGGAAAGTTTTAACAGACAGAGTCTTTACAGTGGACTCTTCCAGAAAGCCCCCTGTGTATTCTGCTACTTGGTTTGGTCTCCTCAGTGCAGACATTTACTGTGAAGGAGGTAGGATCTCTGTCTAAGTTCTCTAAAGCTAAAGTTCATTTATCTATTGTAAAAAGTTATAATATATACCCATAATAGTTCTGTAGAATGTAAAGAGGTGACTGTATGTTTTTTAGCAGCCTTTAAACCCTGCAGCATATGCTAGGCTGAGTAGATGATGTACAGTTAGAGAGCCATGTGTTCTTCCTAAAATGGCTGCAAGACATGCTGTATTCCAGGTCACCCTGCTGCAATATCTTTGTAAATGATTTTCAGTTGTTCATTTTTCTGTATGCTTTGTTATATCCTGTAACATGTATGTGGGAATGTAATATAATGACTGCCTGTTATGATATAGGTGGGCTGGTGACCTGGCTGTATACTACATAGTGGCAGTGTTTCCCTGTTGTATTACAGGCTCCAGCCAAGTGCACTCCACCTCAATAAAGCTTTAAACCACAGAAGACCTGAGTGTCGTCCCTTAGAGTCCACTTAGAGTTTATGCCTGGAGGAGCTGGTGACCGAGTGAGTGTGAAAGCTGGAGGTGTCGCAGATGGTGCAAGGAAAAGAGGGTTACATTTGGTGCCGTGACTCGGATGTCATCATTCTGCTCAAAGTGACCAGTAAAGATACCTAAAGTCACCAGTGTGCGAGTTCTGAGGTGATTGTGCAACGGCGGAGCTACTAGGTGGCAGATTGACCTTATTAGCGGTTTATATCCTCTCAGGAATAGAAGATGAGTGGACGAGCCAGAGCCCGCGGAAGAGCACGTGCCAGGGGGCAGCCCAGCCAAGGACAGCCTGGACAGGAGCAAGAGGCTCAAGAACCTAGACGCATTGAAAGACCCCAGCAGCCACCAGCCGAGCCTTTGCTTGTGGGAAGAGGGCGCCAGAGAGGCCCGCCAGTAGTGGAGAGACCTCCGACTGATGTTCTGCAGCTTTCAGCTGGATTTCAGGACATATCCCTCGGAGAACGGGATGGCCACAGGCGTGACTTCCATGACCTTGGAGTGAACACCCGGCAGACCAATAAATAGAAATGTGAGACCTGTTTTTTTTTTGCACTGTGTGACAGGTTAAGGTTTAATCACAGAATCAGACTTCTATCTGCACGGTAGCGTGTGTCTTAGGTTTTTCTGAATGACACTATCAGTACCTTAAATGTAAGATATCCTTTTTGGGATAGATTTCAAGTAGGCCTCCAATACCAGAAACTAGTTATTTTGAGAATGGCAAATTTGGGAATAGTTTTTCAACCCAGAAAAAAAAAGTGTGCTTTTACGGTCACTACAAATAACTTGACCAGCTAAAACAGTACAGATTTGCTTGAATAGAAATGTGAGACCTGTTTTTTTTTTTGCACTGTGTGACAGGTTAAGGTTTAATCTCAGAATCAGACTTCTATCTGCACGGTAGCGTGTGTCTTAGGTTTTTCTGAATGACACTATCAGTACCTTCAATGTAAGATATCCTTTTTGGGATAGATTTCAAGTAGGCCTCCAATACCAGAAACTAGTTATTTTGAGAATGGCAAATTTGGGAATAGTTTTTCAACCCAGAAAAAAAAGTGTGCTTTAACGGTCACTACAAATAACTTGACCAGCTAAAACAGTACAGATTTGCTTGAATAGAAATGTGAGACCTGTTTTTTTTTGCACTGTGTGACAGGTTAAGGTTTAATCTCAGAATAAGACTTCTATCTGCACGGTAGCGTGTGTCTTAGGTTTTTCTGAATGACACTATCAGTACCTTCAATGTAAGATATCCTTTTTGGGATAGATTTCAAGTAGGCCTCCAATACCAGAAACTAGTTATTTTGAGAATGGCAAATTTGGGAATAGTTTTTCAACCCAGAAAAAAAAGTGTGCTTTTACGGTCACTACAAATAACTTGACCAGCTAAAACAGTACAGATTTGCTTGAATAGAAATGTGAGACCTGTTTTTTTTTTGCACTGTGTGACAGGTTAAGGTTTAATCTCAGAATCAGACTTCTATCTGCACGGTAGCGTGTGTCTTAGGTTTTTCTGAATGACACTATCAGTACCTTCAATGTAAGATATCCTTTTTGGGATAGATTTCAAGTAGGCCTCCAATACCAGAAACTAGTTATTTTGATAATGGCAAATTTGGGAATCGTTTTTCAACCCAGAAAAAAAAGTGTGCTTTTACGGTCACTACAAATAACTTGACCAGCTAAAACAGTACAGATTTGCTTGAATAGAAATGTGAGACCTGTTTTTTTTTGCACTGTGTGACAGGTTAAGGTTTAATCTCAGAATCAGACTTCTATCTGCACGGTAGCGTGTGTCTTAGGTTTTTCTGAATGACACTATCAGTACCTTCAATGTAAGATATCCTTTTTGGGATAGATTTCAAGTAGGCCTCCAATACCAGAAACTAGTTATTTTGAGAATGGCAAATTTGGGAATAGTTTTTCAACCCAGAAAAAAAAGTTTGCTTTTACGGTCACTACAAATAACTTGACCAGCTAAAACAGTACAGATTTGCTTGAATAGAAATGTGAGACCTGTTTTTTTTTGCACTGTGTGACAGGTTAAGGTTTAATCTCAGAATCAGACTTCTATCTGCACGGTAGCGTGTGTCTTAGGTTTTTCTGAATGACACTATCAGTACCTTCAATGTAAGATATCCTTTTTGGGATAGATTTCAAGTAAGCCTCCAATACCAGAAACTAGTTATTTTGAGAATGGCAAATTTGGGAATAGTTTTTCAACCCAGAAAAAAAAGGGCTTTTACGGTCACTACAAATAACTTGACCAGCTAAAACAGTACAGATTTGGTTAAATAGAGATGTAAGGCCTGTTTTTTTTTTTTCGCTGTGTGACAGGTATAGGTTTAATCACAGAATCAGACTTCTATCAGCACGCTAGCGTGTGTCTTAGGTTTTTCTGAATGACACTATCAGTACCTTCAATGTAAGATATTCTTTTTGGGATAGATTTCAAGTAGGCCTCAAATACCAGAAACTAGTTATTTTGAGAATGGCAAATTTGGGAATAGTTTTTCAACCCAGAAAAAAAAAGTGTGCTTTTACGGTCACTACGAATAACTTGACCAGCTAAAACAGTACAGATTTGCTTGAATAGAAATGTGAGACCTGTTTTTTTTTGCACTGTGTGACAGGTTAAGGTTTAATCTCAGAATCAGACTTCTATCTGCACGGTAGCGTGTGTCTTAGGTTTTTCTGAATGACACTATCAGTACCTTCAATGTAAGATATCCTTTTTGGGATAGATTTCAAGTAGGCCTCCAATACCAGAAACTAGTTATTTTGAGAATGGCAAATTTGGGAATAGTTTTTCAACCCAGAAAAAAAAGTGTGCTTTTACGGTCACTACAAATAACTTGACCAGCTAAAACAGTACAGATTTGCTTGAATAGAAATGTGAGACCTGTTTTTTTTGCACTGTGTGACAGGTTAAGGTTTAATCTCAGAATCAGACTTCTATCTGCACGGTAGCGTGTGTCTTAGGTTTTTCTGAATGACACTATCAGTACCTTCAATGTAAGATATCTTTTTTGGGATAGATTTCAAGTAGTCCTCAAATACCAAAAAATAGTTATTTTGAGAATGGCAAATTTGGGAATAGTTTTTCAACCCAGAAAAAAAAGGGCTTTTACGGTCACTACAAATAACTTGACCAGCTAAAACAGTACAGATTTGGTTGAATAGAAATGTCAGGTCTATTTTTTAGGCGCTGGGTGACAGGCTCAACTTGCCCCTGATGTAGTATATGGCCAAAAAATAACCACACTGTTGATGGTTAAATGCACTTGGGTGACACAGGCTCAGCCTGCACCAGATGTAGTATATGGCCAAAAAATTATCAGACTGTTGATGGTTAAATGCACTTCGGTGACACAGGCTCAGCCTGCAGCTGATGTAGTATATGGCCAAAAAATAACCAGACTGTTGATGGTTAAATGCACTTCGGTGACACAGGCTCAGCCTGCAGCTGATGTAGGACATAGCACAAAATAACCACACTATTGATGGTTAAATACACTTGGTGATAGCTTGTGCTGGCGCACCACAAGTCACAAAATGGCGGCCGATCACCCCAGAAAAAAAGTGATCTAAAAACGCTCTGGGCAGCCTCAAAAAAGTGAGCAAGTCAATACTAGCACTTCAATGATCCACAGCTGCAGATCGATCACAGATTGAAGTCTTTTGGAGGAGTTAATCTGCCTAATCTCGCCCTAACGTCGCAGCTGCAACCTCTCCCTATACTGATCATAGCAGAGTGACATGCAGCGCTACGTGACCCAAGCTTATATAGAGGCTGGGTCACATGCTGCACTGGCCAATCACAGCCATGCCACTAGTAGGCAAGGCTGTGATGGCCTCTTGGGGCAAGTAGTATGACGCTTGTTGATTGGCTGCTTTGCAGCCTTTCAAAAAGCGCCAAGAAAGCGCCGAACACCGAACCCGAGCACGGACTTTTACGAAAATGTTCGGGTTCGGGTCCGTGTCACGGACATTCCAAAATTCGGTACGAACCCGAACTATACAGTTCGGGTTCGCTCATCCCTAGAGGTAACACGAAGTAGTGAAGATAATTAGTCCTTTATTTTGGCAAATTATTCTTCCTATTATTAAATGATCACGATCCAATCATTACTACTCTAATATTACTATACTTCTTATTACTTCTCTAATATTACTATACTTCTTATTACTACTCTAATATTACTATGCTTCTTATTACTATTCTAATATTACTATACCTCTTATTACTACTCTAATATTTCTATACTTATTACTACTCGAATATTACTATGCGTCTTATTACTACTCTAATATTATTATGCTTCTTATTACTATTGTAATATTACTATACCTCTTATTACTATTGTAATATTACTATACTTCTTATTGCTTCTCTAATATTACAATACTTCTTATTATTATTGTAATATTACTCTACCTCTTATTATTATTCTAAAATTACTATACTTCTTATTACTATTTTAATATTACTATGCTTCTTATTACTATTGTAATATTACTATACTTCTAATTACTACTCTAATATTACTATACTTCTTTTTACTACTCTAATAATACTATGCTTCTTATTACTACTCAAATATTACTGTGCTTCCTATTACTACTCTAATATTACTATACTTCTTATTACTACTCTAATATTACTATACTTCTTATTACTATTGTAATATTACTATACCACTTATTATTGTTCTAATATTACTATTCCTCTTATTACTACTCTAATATTACTATACTTCTTATTACTACTCTAATATTACTATACATCTTTTTACTACTCCGATATTACTATGCTTCTTATTACTATTCTAATATTACTATAATTTTAATTACTATTCTAATATTATTATTCTTCTTATTACTGCTGTAATATTACTATACCTCTTAAAACTACTCTAATATTACTCTAGATCTTTTTACTACTCCGATATTAATATGCTTCTTATTACTACTCTAATATTAGTATACTTCTTATTACTATTGTAATATTACTATACTTCTTATTACTACTGTAATATTACTATACTTCTTATTACTACTGTAATATTACTATACTTATTATTATTCTAATATTACTATATGTCTTATTACTATTGTAATATTACTATAACTCTTATTACTATTGTAATATTACTATGCTTCTTATTACTATTGTAATATTACTATACTTCTTATTACTATTGTAATATTACTATACCTCTTATTATTATTTTAATATTACTATACTTCTTATTTATATTCTAATATTACTATGCTGCTTATTACTAATCTAATATTACTATACTTATTACTACTCTAATTTTACTATACTTATTACTACTCTAATATTACTGTACTTTTTATTACTAATCTAATATTACTATACCTTTTATTACTACTCCAATATTACTTTACTTCTTATTACTACTCTAATATTACTATACTTCTTATTAATACTCTAATATTACTATACCTTTTATTGCTATTCTAATATTATTGTACCTCTTATTACTACTCTAGTATTACTATACTTCTTATTACTACTCTAATATTTCTATACTTCATATTACTATTGTATTATTACCATACCTCTTATTACTATTCTAATATTACTAAACTCTGGGAAGGCGGGATGACCCAGAATGCCATGCGTGCAGCCAATCAGCAGTCAGCGAGCCAGGTGATGTCACATGCCCTATAAATACGGCGGCCATCTTAGATTCTGCCATTCACCAGTGTACTTTGTGTAGGTATAGACGTGTGTGCTGGGGCTAGGGAACATGAAAAAAAAAAACTAATTAAAAAAAATAAAAACTGAATAAAGCGATTTACTAGTGCAGGGAAAGGATAGTGAGGAAGCATTTCACAGGAAGGGAGAGATGTGTGTAGATGCTAGGGACAGTCATAGGAAAAATCTCATTATGAAAAAAGCGATTTACAAGTGCAGAGAAATTATTTGTGGATCCAGATAGTTATAATATAGCTCTGTCATTCCAGCAATTAGTTATTGGGGTGCAAGTGCTATGTTGAAAAGCCTTTAGTGGCTTTTATCTGTGAAAAAAGATAAAATATATCCGCAGGTCACTGTGGCGAAACCAACCTCGCCACTGGGTTTCGGAGGGGCCTGGCTACCAGCCTCTTGCCTCAGGATTATGGCCCATACTAACTTTAAAGGAGAAGACAGACCGGCCGCACAGCTTAAATCTGTCTTTGGAATTGTATTTTATGTTATGTGAGGGTACCCAGATAGCTAATTTTATTGTATTCGTGTAGTCTGAGTGCCATTCACCTAATAATATGCACTCAGACTTGAGCTATCTGGGGATATGTTAAATGTCTGTGTTTACTGTAAGGGTTGTGACATTGCATGTTTAAATGGTGATTTCTGCCCTGTTGTCCCCACATGTGTATTGGCGATTTCCCTTTGTCTTGAGAGATAATTGAATTACTCCTCGGGTGTCTCCAGGGCAGAGAGGAGGAAACCATGATGCATTGTGGGGATGTATTGTGTCTGTGTATCCTGAATTGCTGCATATCTGTCCTGTGACACAGTCTTCCTTCTGGTCCCCTAGGGGCGTGTCCACCAGATGGGGACCTGCATAAATACGGGCGGGTAGCCCTCAATAAAGTGTGCCTGTTTTATCCTTCATCATGTTGAGGCTGGTGTTTGGGTAACTGATCAACACTGGGGAATTGCTATACGCTGAAGATTTGCTATACTCCCTTGGCTTTACTACTAGCTCTTGTAAGAGCTGTTCCTGCTCTCTGGTTTTAGGAGAGGTTCACCCACTGGAGCCTGGAGCCTTGTCGTAGGTCCAGGGTGGGTAGGAGACGGTGAGACCTCAACCAAGCTTCGGCGGTTCGTGGGGTCTGCAGTGCGTACGGTGTCAAGTGGAGTGCTTGGAGTCCTCGGAAAGCACTAGGAGCACCTATCGACGGAGGTACCCGGTCGGGGTGCTAGGAGATCCGTTACATTTGGTGGCAAGCAGTGGGATGGCGTCCTAGTGAGAGGAGAAGCAGCTCGGAGACACCGTTCGTGGATTTACTAAATTGAGGGCAACGCTAGTATCCGTACAGCGCCCCTGGCTACAGCAGGATGGAATCGGCTAGTCTTCGGACAGCGTTCTATGACGAGGAGGAGGAGGCAGCCGCAGACTACAGGGATGCAGACAGAAAGGAAGTCTGGTATGATGCCCTGGAAAATGCCCAGTGGCAGCGAGGTGAGAGTCTCCCCAGTTATGAGCAGCGGCTACAGAAGCGTGTGGCGATGCGGATGGGTCTCTTGGGAGAGCAGCCCCTGGATGACTGGGTAACAGAGCTCCAGAACCTGGTATGTAAGGAGCTTTGGCTAGAGGACGCTTACCAGGCCCTAAGGTGGCATGTCATTCAACATTCTCCCTGGATGGCTGAGCACGACAGACCCGAGGGTGAGGATTATGATGGACCTGGGTTACTATGGGATGCCTTGGAGGAGGACATTGATCTTGGCAGCACGGAGGAGTCTAGGTTTTGGGACATCTACGACTACCGGATGGGCATGCATGTTTATGCTGACGGAAGGGAGGTGAGCAAAGACATGACCCACCTGGTAACAAGAGAGTGGGAGCTGGAGCAGACCTACCAACACCAGCTCAGCTCCATTCATCCCCAACCTACTCGACAAGCAGAGCCAGATCTGCCCTACTACAACTGGGAAGACTTGCCGGCGATACCCCCTGCTTCCCTACAAACTCCCAAAGTAGGGAACTTCATCGACTGGTTCTGGGAAGACCTCCCGATGGCAGGTGGAGATGGGACCAAGGTCTCTCCACCGGCTCTACAGAGATGCTGGGCAGTCGGCCCAGATCCCAAATGGCAGCCGGAGTTTCAGGGAGTTGAGACAGTTGGTCTGACTCCCCAGCAGCAGTGTGTTGTAAAGAGAGAAGAGACAACCGATCTCTCTCCCCAACCACAGGGGGACAGCACCCCTAACTCAGATGGTGCAGATGGGACCGCGGTCTCTGCACCAGGCCTACCGGGATGCTGGACGGCTGGTTCAGATCCCCCACCAACCCTGCAGGAATGCCAGGAGGAGGAGGTAAGCGATTCCTCCTCTCCACAGCCGATCTGCAACAAGGTCCTGGGGATAGGATTCCCTGACCACATCCCAGCGGAAGAGCTGGCATCTGGGCAGAGCGCAGTCGGCCTCTGCCCTCCCCTATCCTCTTCTCCAGAGCCGGACTTCCCACAGGCTACCCCAGTGGAAGAGCTGGCATCGGGGCAGAGCGCAGTTGGCCTCTGCCCACCAAGTACCTACAGCTCCAAGCTAGAGAGCAACAAGGAAGCAAGGAGTAGCAGATGCCCCCTCAACAGCTGGGGACATACAGAACAGATCCAGGCACCAAAATTCAACAGGTCCAGTATTGGGTGGTGGGTGGACTGCCAGACTAACTCAGATACCGACCGGCATGAGGTCAGGAGATGTGTGGCGAAACCAACCTCGCCACTGGTATTCGGATGGGCCTGGCTACCAGCCTCTTGCCTCAGGATTATGGCCCATACTAACTTTAAAGGAGAAGACAGACCGGCTGCACAGCTTAAATCTGTCTTTGGAATTGTATTTTATGTTATGTGAGGGTACCCAGATAGCTAATTTTATTGTATTCGTGTAGTCTGAGTGCCATTCACCTAATAATATGCACTCAGACTTGAGCTATCTGGGGATATGTTAAATGTCTGTGTTTACTGTAAGGGTTGTGACATTGCATGTTTAAATGGTGATTTCTGTCCTGTTATCCCCACATGTGTATTGGCGATTTCCCTTTGTCTTTAGAGATAATTGAATTACTCCTCGGGTGTCTCCAGGGCAGAGAGGAGGAAACCATGATGCATTGTGGGGATGTATTGTGTCTGTGTATCCTGAATTGCTGCATATCTGTCCTGTGTCACAGTCTTCCTTCTGGTCCCCTAGGGGCGTGTCCACCAGATGGGGACCTGCATAAATACGGGCGGGTAGCCCTCAATAAAGTGTGCCTGTTTTATCCTTCATCATGTTGAGGCTGGTGTTTGGGTAACTGATCAACACTAGGAAATTGCTATACGCTGAAGATTTGCTATACTCCCCTGGCTTTACTACTAGCTCTTGTAAGAGCTGTTCCTGCTCTCTGGTTTTAGGAGAGGTTCACCCACTGGAGCCTGGAGCCTTGTCGTAGGTCCAGGGTGGGTAGGAGACGGTGAGACCTCAACCAAGCTTCGGCGGTTCGTGGGGTCTGCAGTGGTACGGTGTCAAGTGGAGTGCTTGGAGTCCTCGGAAAGCACTAGGAGCACCTATCGACGGAGGTACCCGGTCGGGGTGCTAGGAGATCCGTTACATTTGGTGGCAAGCAGTGGGATGGCGTCCTAGTGAGAGGAGAAGCAGCTCGGAGACACCGTTCGTGGATTTACTAAATTGAGGGCAACGCTAGTATCCGTACAGCGCCCCTGGCTACAGCAGGATGGAATCGGCTAGTCTTCGTTCTATGACGAGGAGGAGGAGGCAGCCGCAGACTACAGGGATGCAGACAGAAAGGAAGTCTGGTATGATGCCCTGGAAAATGCCCAGTGGCGGCGAGGTGAGAGTCTCCCCAGTTATGAGCAGCGGCTACAGAAGCGTGTGGCGATGCGGATGGGTCTCTTGGGAGAGCAGCCCCTGGATGACTGGGTAACAGAGCTCCAGAACCTGGTATGTAAGGAGCTTTGGCTAGAGGACGCTTACCAGGCCCTAAGGTGGCATGTCATTTAACATTCCCCCTGGATGGCTAAGCACGACAGACCCGAGGGTGAGGATTATGATGGACTTGGGTTACTATGGGATGCCTTGGAGGCGGACATTGATCTTGGCAGCACGGAGGAGTCTAGGTTTTGGGACATCTACGACTACCGGATGGGCATGCATGTTTATGCTGACGGAAGGGAGGTGAGCAAAGACATGACCCACCTGGTAACAAGAGAGTGGGAGCTGGAGCAGACCTACCAACACCTGCTCAGCTCCATTCATCCCCAACCTACTCAACAAGCAGAGCCAGATCTGCCCTCCTACAACTGGGAAGACTTGCCGGCGATACCCCCTGCTTCCCTACCAACTCCCAAAGTAGGGAACTTCATCGACTGGTTCTGGGAAGACCTCCCGATGGCAGGTGGAGATGGGACCAAGGTCTCTCCACCGGCTCTACAGAGATGCTGGGCAGTCGGCCCAGATCCCAAATGGCAGCCGGAGTTTCAGGGAGTAGAGACAGTTGGTCTGACTCCCCAGCAGCAGTGTGTTGTAAAGAGAGAAGAGACAACCGATCTCTCTCCCCAACCACAGGGGGACAGCACCCCTAACTCCGATGGTGCAGATGGGACCGCGGTCTCTGCACCAGGCCTACCGGGATGCTGAACGGCTGGTTCAGATCCCCCACCAACCCTGCAGGAATGCCAGGAGGAGGAGGTAAGCGATTCCTCCTCTCCACAGCCGATCTGCAACAAGGTCCTGTGGATAGGATTCCCTGACCACATCCCAGCGGAAGAGCTGGCATCTGGGCAGAGCGCAGTCGGCCTCTGGCCTCCCCTATCCTCTTATCCAGAGCCTGACTCCCCACAGGCTACCCCAGCAGAAGAGCTGGCATCTGGGCAGAGCGCAGTCAGCCTCTGCCCTCCCCTATCCTCTTCTCCAGAGCCGGACATCCCATAGGCTACCCCAGCGGAAGAGCTGGCATCTGGGCAGAGCGCAGTTGGCCTCTGCCCTCCTCTATCCTCTTCTCCAGAGGCTGAGTTTCCACAGGCTACCCCAGCGGAAGCGCTGGCATCTGGGCAGAGCGCAGTCGGCCTCTGCCCTCCCCTATCCTCTTCTCCAGAGCCGGACTTCCCACAGGCTACCCCAGCGGAAGAGCTGGCATCGGGGCAGAGCGCAGTCGGCCTCTGCCCACCAAGTACCTACAGCTCCAAGCTAGAAAGCAACAAGGAAGCAAGGAGTAGCAGATGCCCCCTCAACAGCTGGGGACATACAGAACAGATCCAGGCACCAAAATTCAACAGGTCCAGTATTGGGTGGTGGGTGGACTGCCAGACTAACTCAGATACCGACCGGCATGAGGTCAGGAGATGTGTGGCGAAACCAACCTCGCAACTGGTATTCGGAGGGGCCTGGCTACCAGCCTCTTGCCTCAGGATTATGGCCCATACTAACTTTAAAGGAGAAGACAGACCGGCCGCACAGCTTAAATCTGTCTTTGAAATTGTATTTTATGTTATGTGAGGGTACCCAGATAGCTAATTTTATTGTATTTGTGTAGTCTGAGTGCCATTCACCTAATAATATGCACTCAGACTTGAGCTATCTGGGGATATGTTAAATGTCCGTGTTTACTGTAAGGGTTGTGACATTGCATGTTTAAATGGTGATTTCTGTCCTGTTGTCCCCACATGTGTATTGGCGATTTCCCTTTGTCTTGAGAGATAATTGAATTACTCCTCGGGTGTCTCCAGGGCAGAGAGGAGGAAACCATGATGCATTGTGGGGATGTATTGTGTCTGTGTATCCTGAATTGCTGCATATCTGTCCTGTGTCACAGTCTTCCTTCTGGTCCCCCAGCGGCGTGTCCACCAGATGGGGACCTGCATAAATACGGGCGGGTAGCCCTCAATAAAGTGTGCCTGTTTTATCCTTCATCATGTTGAGGCTGGTGTTTGGGTAACTGATCAACACTGGGGAATTGCTATACGCTGAAGATTTGCTATACTCCCCTGGCTTTACTACTAGCTCTTGTAAGAGCTGTTCCTGCTCTCTGGTTTTAGGAGAGGTTCACCCACTGGAGCCTGGAGCCTTGTCGTAGGTCCAGGGTGGGTAGGAGACGGTGAGACCTCAACCAAGCTTCGGCGGTTCGTGGGGTCTGCAGTGCGTACGGTGTCAAGTGGAGTGCTTGGACTCCTCGGAAAGCACTAGGAGCACCTATCGACGGAGGTACCCGGTCGGGGTGCTAGGAGATCCGTTACAGTCACTTTTCATCTAGTGGCCTATTTCAGTACAATACGATAAATATACAGTATAGGCAGGTAAATTTTGTTGTTATTTACGCTAAAATTATTTGCAGTCATTTGTGGTAAAAGAGTATAGGGCCGTATTTCAGTAATACACAAAAAATATCTACGCACTGCACGTTTGCAGTAATTTCTGGTGAAAGAGAGAAATGAGGAAAGTTACACATTCATACCCTAGAAATCCAGTTGTGCTTTTATTCCATTCACATTCTATATAGAATCCCCATCATCATATAAAGCATCAGCGCATCAGCTCCTCACTACTGATATCAATGTAGTCTACAGAGCAAATATACAGAAGGAAAGGCACACACAGCCTCCCGTAGAAATTACACAGGTTGTTACCTTTAAAAACCATATTAAAGTCTAGAGATGGCTATAATATACTAAAAAGATCAGCAACTGTGAACATACATTACATCACTTATCCTGTACTGATCCAGAATTATAGACTGTATTATACCCCAGAGCTGCACTCAATATTCTGCTGGTGCAGTCACTGTGAACATACATTACATTACTTATCCTGTACTGATCCTGAATCATAGACTGTATTATATCCCAGAGCTGCACTTACTATTCTGCTGGTGAATTCACTGTGTACATACATTACTTATCATGTACTGATCCTGAGTTACATCCTGTATTATACTCCAGAGCTAAACTCACTATTCTGCTGGTGCAGTCACTGTGTACATACATTACATTACTTATCATGTACTGATCCTGAGTTATATCCTGTATTATACTCCAGAGCTGCACTCACTATTCTGCTGGTGAATTCACTGTGTACATACATTATTTATCCTGTACTGATCCTGAGTTACATCCTGTATTATACTCCAGAGCTGCACTCACTATTCTGCTGGTGCATTCACTGTGTACATACATTACATTACTTATCCTGTACTGATCTTAAGTTACATCCTGTATTATACTCCAGAGCTGCACCCACTATTCTGCTGGTGCAGTCACTGTGTACATACATTATTTATCCTGTACTGATCCTGAGTTACATCCTGTATTATACTCCAGAGCTGCACTCACTATTCTGCTGGTGCAGTCAAGGTGTACATACATTACATTACTTATCCTGTACTGATCCTGAGTTATATCCTGTATTATACTCCAGAGCTGCACTCACTATTCTGCTGGTGGAGTCACGGTGTACATACATTACTTATCCTGTACTGATCCTGAGTTACATCCTGCATTATACTCCAGAACTGCACTCACTATTCTGCTGGTGGAGTCACAGTGAACATACACTGCTCAAAAAAATAAAGGGAACACTTAAACAACACAATGTAACTCCAAGTCAATCACACTTCTGTGAAATCAAACTGTCCACTTAGGAAGCAACACTGAGTGACAATCAATTTCACATGCTGTTGTGCAAATGGGATAGACAACAGGTGGAAATTATAGGCGATTAGCAAGACACTCCCAATAAAGGAGTGGTTCTGCAGGTGGTGACCACAGACCACTTCTCAGTTCCTATGCTTCCTGGCTGATGTTTTGGTCACTTTTGAATGCTGGCGGTGCTTTCACTCTAGTGGTAGCATGAGACGGAGTCTACAACCCACACAAGTGGCTCAGGTAGTGCAGCTTATCCAGGATGGCACATCAATGCGAGCTGTGGCCAGAAGGTTTGCTGTGTATGTCAGCGTAGTGTCCAGAGCATGGAGGCGCTACCAGGAGACAGGCCAGTACATCAGGAGACGTGGAGGAGGCCGTAGGAGAGCAACAACCCAGCAGCAGGACCGCTACCTCCGCCTTTGTGCAAGGAGGAACAGGAGGAGCACTGCCAGAGCCCTGCAAAATGACCTCCAGCAGGCCATAAATGTGCATGTGTCTGCTCAAATGGTCAGAAACAGACTCCATGAGGGTGATATGAGGGCCCGACGTCCACAGGTGGGAGTTGTGCTTACAGCCCAACACCATGCAGGACGTTTGGCATTTGCCAGAGAACACCAAGATTGGCAAATTCGCCACTGGCGCCCTGTGCTCTTCACAGATGAAAGCAGGTTCACACTGAGCACATGTGACAGACGTGACAGAGTCTGGAGACGCCATAGAGAACGTTCTGCTGCCTGCAACATCCTCCAGCATGACCGGTTTGGCATTGGGTCAGTAATGGTGTGGGGTGGCATTTCTTTGGAGGGCCGCACAGCCCTCCATGTGCTCGCCAGAGATAGCCTGACTGCCATTAGGTACCGAGATGAGATCCTCAGACCACTTGTGAGACCATATTCTGGTGCGGTTGGCCCTGGGTTCCTCCTAATGCAAGACAATGCTAGACCTCATGTGGCCTCTGATGGTGAGGATATGCTTGGGCCGTTAGGGTAGTTGCCAGGTGCCACTCCAGAGCAGTCCCCAAGTCGATGGCAACTGACCAGGGGGTCAGAGATGCCGATGCAAGCACCGATGGGAAGTATGTGGTCAGGAAGTCCGGGGTCAGGGAGCGATCAAGAAAGGTCTGTAAACGAAGTCCGAGGTCAGAGGCAGGTGCCAAACAGGCAAAATCCGATAATTCCAAAAACAGGGTCTGGTACACAGCAAAGCAAAACTTGAAAAACACCTTCACACTTGGAACTAGACAACCTAGTGACCATGAGTTGCTCAGGCATCTTCCTGTAGTAGGAAGCACCTTTAAATACCTCCTGCAATCCAGCCATAGTCTGGTGAGACAGAGGGCGTGTACGTGCTGCCGCACAAGTGAGGAGAGACACACCCATACAAGCCCTAACAAACAGTACAGGTCTCCAGCAGGAAGTAAACTCTTGCATGGAGCACAGATGCAACACATAAGGCTACTTTCACAATAGCGGCATGGACCTCCGGTAGCTGTTCCGTCGGGTGAGCAGCCTGTCGGATCCGTCCTGCTGCTAGTGACCGTGTGCCTCCAGACTGCCGCTCTGTCCCCATTGACTATAATGGGGGCGGTGCGGAGTTCCAGCGGAGGCACAGCAGCGCACAGTCTGCCAGAATAAATGTTGGACATGTCGGAGTTTTATTCCGGCAGCGTCTCGCCGCGCGCTGCCGTGCTGCCACCGGAACTTCTGCCCCCACCCCCCTTATAGTCAATAGGGACGCAGCGGCAGTTCGGAGGCACACAGTCACTAGCGGAAGGACGGATCCGACAGGCTGCTCACCCGACGGAACAGCCCGCCGGAGGTCCTTGCCGCTAGTGTGAAAGTAGCCTAAGCTACCTGCTGCCCGCACTTGTCAGTACGGCGCATGGCAGCAGGAGGAAAAGAGGGAGCCCAGCTAACACATTACATCACTTATCCCATACTGATCCAAAATTATAGACTGTATTATACCCCAGGGCTGCACTCACTATTCTGCTGGTGAATACGCGGCAAAGTTTTATCCTTTTGCAAGTTAAAAGGGTTTGGACTTATTAGAGACCTTGAGACAGGTCGCGATTATTGTGTCGAGCTGTGAAATGCCATGACCTGCCCAGTCACCTCCATAGGCTGTATGTGGATGAGGTTGTCGAGTTTACCCCAGCAGAGAGCACTCGCGGACCATACGCCACTAGAATCACCTGGCCCGTTCCAGAACCAGAGTCCTGGGAGCCGAAGAGAGCTCAGAATCAGAAGAGGAGCCAGTACACCCTACTGCCCCCAAGCGTCCCTATGCTAGATATGTGCCTCGATTGACCCGTAGCCGGAACCAATATGCCACTGACTTTGTGGGGACAAATATCCTGTGGCAGCCCGCAATCGCCACCAGGGATCTAGAGGTGCACTCAAAGAAACAGAGATCATCCAAGTTTAGGTCAATGTCCCTATCTGCACCTGACACAGTGCATGAATGTACCCAGCTATTGCGGCAACTTGTGGTTCCTCACAGCCAGACCATCCCAGTCCAACCTCAGGAAATGAGGACGTCTACATCCCTTGCAACAGAGGTTGTCTCTGTTGCTATAACCAAACCTACTGCCACAGTTGTGACAGCTATGATGGAAGAGGAGCCTATTGATAATAAACCTATAGTTGGGGCGGAGCCCATCTCTATTAAAGATCTAGAAAAACCCTCTATCTTTGATGAAGTCAGGGGACAACTAAAACTTCCTATTGTGCCCCTGAAATGTGTTCTGGAAGAACCCCAGAATGTTCATCTCCCGATTCTTGGGATTCTGGAAGCCCCTAATCTACAGATGTTCCGTATTGCCTGGACCCCTGCAATTAAAGTAAGCCGGCAACTCATTTAAAGGAAACAAGAAGGAGCAAGAGCACTGTTGAGGGTGGAGCTCTTTGTTTTGCTTTTCCAGTTTGGAACTCCCTCTCCCTTTTATAAAAAAAAAAGGACTCTATTAAAGACTCCATCATCCAACAAAACCCAAGTTGTGCCACTGTTTGCACCAATTTTATTCGCATTTTACCCCCTTTTCATGTTGTCTGGAACTTTAAAACAACCACATGTTCTGCAACGTTCAAGAAACATGTACAAATAAAGACTTTTCTATGCCTAATCCTATCCAAAGCACAGCCTTTTACAAATCAAGAAACTTTGCACTTTAATTCCATGTGGATTGCAAATTATTTATACCCCAAATCAGGGATAGACTTTGACTCAGGACTTTTGTCATGGACTACCATGCCCCAATGTGAGATCACTGCCCATGTTTGTCACCGTCAAGTAAAGAAGATCGCAACGCCCAATTTCCTTATGCACTAAGAAAAAGTGATATATATATATATATAAACGTGATATATTTGCCTAGAATGTGTTGTTGTGCATAACCCTTCATTTTCAGGAGGTAACGAAGTATCCTGACAGTACATTGCAATATTTACATCCATATTTGTATTTGTGGCGTGTATTTCGTGTATTTCAGGTGACGGCGTAGAGATCCACAGCTTCTATCAGTACAAACGTCGAAGGGTGACTTATATTTTAGCAGTGGCGTATGCAGTGTCCCATATTTGTGTGAAAGGGACACTTTAAAAACATCAGTGTATTTATTATATGTATTACTTAATGTATGGTATTTCCTATTTATCAGACTGCTATTGTCATTATACTTATTTGCCCCTAGGTGGTTCTGGCACCACTTATTTATATAGCTTGGGGTGTGTCTAGTCAGTGCAGAGTCTGATTTGAAGAGTGTTAGAAGAAGTGTGAGGAAGGAAGCAAGTGTATGGAGGAAGAGAAACCGGCCTCCTCCAACATGTAGTCTGCTATTTTTACCCCTTGGTTTTGACCAGACTAAGGGAGTACAGAGAACATTATTTACAACAGCAAACCACTAGACATCAAGTCTATGTCTAAATATGAAGTAAGCCTAGTGAGGGTTGGAGCTGATTCAAGTCTATGGACTTCACAAGCAAAAGTGACCAGGAGTAACCGGACACAAATAGACAGTTAGTGGGCAGAATTGTCTTTATCCACTGCAAAGCCTTCCAGGATATAGTGGAACCTGAATACCTCAGGAGAGCTTCCTGCAAATAATGAAGCAGAGTTTTTGCCTTCCATGAGGGGAATCTCTTTAAGGAATAGCTCAATATAAAGTAAGGAAATTGTATATTTAGTACCAGAGTGCTATAGATGGGACTTAAGATAATTGCAGAGGTATTGCCTGTAGAAGAACTGTATTAGAGAATCCCTAAAGCCTGATATAAGGATTGCCACTGTATCAACTTCTGAATAATTGCCTATGCCATACATATGCACCTTGTTGATGAACTGTAACAACTGTCCAGAGACTATTGATTCAGTAAATGTTCAACTGGTTTAAAACAACTGACTCTTCATCATTTACTACTACTACTCTCAACATTTGCACCTTACGGTGCTGGCGTCACGAACCAGGGGCCCAGCCGTACAAACAACCTAAACATCACCATCAAGGGCACCTCAACCAACATCTGGCTGGTATTCACTGTAACTAGAGTGCCCCGGAGGATTTAGTGCTGTCTTCCCATCACCTGTACGCCAGCCCAGGGAGGCTCTGCTAACCATGAGTAAATGAACTATTACACCCACCGGCTTACCACCACTACACTCACTACCCCCTGAGGCTAGGTATGCTACACCAGCGCTCCACAGCAGCAGCAGCACAATGTCCTCACACATGGTCCTGCTGATCTTTGTAGGAGGAGGAGCGGGCAGTCTGGGAATCAGCCTTTGCTCCTCCTACACAGCAGCGCAATGTGGCACAGTATCCTGCTGCTGCTGATTGGGAGAGAAGATCATGGGAGGAGCCAGATGACTGAGGCGAGGAGTATTTTTTTTAATTTTTTTTCACTTTCTGTGAAGGGGGCACATCTGGGCATAATCACTGTGAAGGGGGCACTGGGCACATATCTTGGCATATCCACCGTAAGAGGGCACATATCTTGGCATATCTACTGTGAAGGGGCACACATCTTGGCATATCAACTGTGAGGGGGCACATATTTTGGGATATCTACTGTAAAAGGGGCACATATCTTGGCATACCTAATGTGAGGCGGGAACATATCTTAACATATCTACTGTGAGGGGGGCACATATCTTAGCATATTTTCTGTGAGGGAGCACATATCTTGGCATTTCTACTGTGAGGAGGCATATATCTTGGCATATCTACTGTAAGAGGGTACATATCTTGGCATATCTACTGTGAGGGCGGCACATATCTTGGCATACCTACTATGAGGGGGCACCTATCTGTGAGTAGACCTGAGGGACTAAAACACTGGGTAGAAAATAAAAGTAAGCACATAAGGACTGATTCACATATATCCGCTCTGTAGCATGCTCTGTGTAAGGTATTTAATCTACAATACATACAGACTGCTGGTATTCAGGAACAGGGATTAGGATGAAAGAGCTACCACAGGCCCCCCTCCCACCTTTACCCCCTTTACCATAACAAAGGACACGGACACTGTTTTATAACTTGAACTTGTTTTACTGGGTGATGATCAGCCAAAGAGCTAAACATTACAACGGCAAAAGCTCCTCCCCCAACCATTCCTTCGGTGCGGTGTGCCAACCCCTGGACCCCAGGGGGCATGTGCGCCAAATCTTTTATCACCAGCTCCTTTTGTCTAACTTGCCGCCACAGAGGAGGACCGCCCTCTACACGGGACTCCGACCACCACCCAGCAAACCAATGCTATCCTGTAGGCCAGACAAAAATATGTCCATACCAATGTCTGTAAGGTGCACCCTATCCGGCCTCATCAGCACCCTGTTATCACCTTCCAACTGCCGGTGCCTAAGCACCACCCCACCTCGGGAGTGAACAAAACGAGAAATCCGGGCATTCAAGGTCCTACGGCACCTCTCCAGTGCCTTCCCATTCCGAGCTCCATGCCACACCACTCAGGGCACCACCTCCGACCATACGATTACCAACTCTTTAAAGAAGGCCGGAAACCTCTCCAAGTCGGAACACATAAGCACCATTATCTCTGTCAGCCGCAGGGCGCAGAGATCGTTTCCACCCGCATGTATCACCAATATAACCGGTCCCGCCGACCGGAGACCTAAATCCACCACTTTAGGTAATAGTTGAGACCATGAAGCCCCCGTATACCCTTCCAAAAAACTTAAACTTCCCTGAATACAAAGCTCCGACCTCCAGGCCTGCAATCCGCCCTTTGTGCCGCCCAAAAGATATAACAGCCACACCACTGGACGAACAGCCCCTGAAAGAGAAAAACCATTAGACACACACCAATCATGAACACATATCAAATTTTTTTTTATTTTATTTTTTTAAACCTTTGCAAACTCCGCAACTTCACAGCAGCAAATCAGGGCGAATATATCTCGCAAAGCATGCCGACCGCCATCTACCAATGCGCATCACCTCCGATTCAGATAAACCTGCCCTCGCCGCCTCCGTGGCAGCACCTATGCGAAAAGAGTGAGTACCGAACTTACCCAGATCCACCCCCGAATGCCGCAAGCACTTGCGCAACACCGAAGAGAATTTACATTTTGTAAAAGGGGACCCATCAGCATGCGCGAAAAAATGAACTTCCCCCATCCTAACCGACCTATACTCGGATACCAACCGGACCGGACAAACTATACTCGGCACTGGTGATATCGGCAACCACACCCCGTTCCCAAACTGGTCCGTCTTTTATCTTCTAATAAGGACCCTTAAGGCATTATTGCCAAGCACAACATCCACATCCAACAGACCACCAAGTCTGGTGCCGGAGGGAGCCACGAGTTTCCCTACCCTCAAAGCTGCAAAGAAGGCGAGACTGAAACTAGCCGCCGCCATAGAACGCTCAAATGCCAATGAACAAACCTCCCCGCAATTCACAATCAACTTGCACAGCAGGGTGAAAGAAATAGGCCGTCTGCTATCCCTTATTACGTACTCCCTTTGCCAACCCTTCATAGCCTGCCTCACCACAAAATTCTTCGTCACATCCATCTATCCACATTAACTTAAAGTAGAATGCCACCCCCGCCAACCATCGCCGCACAACTGGGGCAGAAACCCCCAGAGACCGCAGCCCTAACAGCCATTCCACAGTAACTTCCAAGCGAAGATCATCCCTACTTGCAACATCTCTTACCCCACGCACCACCAACCAGTCTGCCCAGGCCTTACCATGTGCCTGCCACGTCGCCGGAGACACCGACGCACTCACAAGGGACATCAATCGCTGACCACTAGCTGCCACAGGTACCGCAAGCATTCCGCTCCATCCAGCTCCGCCTCCGGAAGCAGTTCCCGAAAAACCTGCCAATTGAATCGAGAAAGAGCATCAGCAATACGATTTTCCACCCAGGAACATGCCTGGCCCTAAAATAGATATTACGCTCCAGACAATGGAGGACCAAGTGCCACAGCAACGATAAGACCGGGAGGGATGAAGAAGACAAACGATTAATACATTGAACAGTCCCCAAATTATCAGACCAAAAACAAACATGACGATTAGCCAGACGCTCCCCCAAATCTCCACCGCCCCCACTATAGGGAACAGCTCCAGCAACGTAAGGTTCCGAACAAGCCCTGAATCGCACCAATCCTCCGGCCACGAAGCTGCACACAACTCCTTGCCCAAGACTGTACCAAAACCACAGGAATCGGCCGCATCAGACCACAATGCCAGTTCCGAGTTTGAAACTTCTGCAGAAATAAAGCAAGTGTGACCGTTATAGGAACCTAGAAAAGAACGCCAAACTTTCAAATCCACCTTTAGAGACTTCGTAAGCCAGATATGATGCCGAGGGGACCGGACCCCCCGCGTGACAAATAAGAGGCGTCGCGAGAAAACCCGGCCCATGGGCATAACTCGGCAAGCAAAACAAAGCAAACCCAAGAGCGACTGGAGTTGACGCAAGGAAACCTTCTTCACTACCAAAAATCCATCAATCAAACCAACAAGAGTGTTCAATTTTTCCAAAGGGAAACGGAACACCATAGCAACCGTATCTATCTCAATGCCCAGAAAGGAGAGGCAAGTCACTGGACCCTCCATCTTTTCCGCCGAAATCGCGCCATTAGCTCCAGAAACGTAGACAGGAGAAAACGACAGCCGTCACCATCTCCCGGTGCTACAAACAGGAAATCGTCAAGATAATGAATCACTGACGACATACCCGATTCGACACGCACCACCCATTCCAAAAATGAGCTGAACATCTCAAAATAATGGCAGGAAATGGAGCACCCCATAGGCAAACACATATCATAATAAAACAGTCCCTGAAAACAACCCCCCAGCAGATGGAAACAATCAGGGTGGATGGGCAAAAGTCGAAACGCCGACTCTATATCAGATTTGGCCATGAGAGCCCCCTGACCTGCCGCCCTCACCAGAGCCACCGCCCTATCGAATGAGACATACGTCACCGACGCCTCCTCTTGCAGGATAGCATCATTAACGGATGAACCCCGAGGGTGAGATAGGTGATGTATGAGCCGAAATTTACCAGTCCCCTTTTTGGGAACCACACCCCATGGCGAAACCCGCAGGTTAGGGAAAGGAGGGGCAACGAACGGACCGGCAATCCTCCCAGCTGACAACTCCTTCCGCAACTTGGCCTCCAGTACCTCCGGATTTTCTCTGACCGATTTAAGATTATCAGAAAAAAACGGGGACCTCTGAAGAACAAACGGAATGAAAAAAGCCTCAGAAAAACCAGTACTCAAAGTGGAAGCTGCCTCCCTATTGGGATACCTGTCTAGCCACGGCCCCATCTCTACCACGCTGACCGGCGTCCTTTTGCTCAAAAGGGGAGGGAGGTTTCCCGGGCTTAACTTGGGACCTGGAACACTGGCCCGCTGGGTGGGAGCCCCCACATGCCGAGCATTCATGCTTGTATCTGCACAAACCAGCATACTTGCAGAATCCCTTATTAAACAACCAGCACGCACCTGGCCGTCGGACGGCCACTAGTCCCTTGGCTGCGAAGGTCCCCGGCCCCAGTGGCCGCCCCTTGAAAGGAAGGTGGTCTTTGGGACACCATCAGGCGAAGCCAAACATCCGTTGCCTTAATCCCCCACCCCAGCGTTGGCTGCAGCGCCATACGTCTCTTAAACGCCTCATCGTATTTCCACCACGCACTGCCTCCATGGGCCTTACAGTTGCAAGCAAAAGTATGTGAACCCTTTTGATTGATATGGATTTCTGCACAAATTGGTCATAAAATTTGTTCTGATCTTCATCTAAGTCACAACAATAGATAATCACAGTCTGCTTAAACTAATAACACACAAATAATTAAATGTTACCATGTTTTGATTGTACACACCATGTAAACATTCACAGTGCAGGTGGAAAAAGTATGTGAACCCCTAGACTAATGACATCTCCAAAAGCTAATTGGAGTGAGGTGTCAGCCAACTGGAGTCCAATCAATGAGATGAGATTTGAGGTGTTGGTTACAGCTGCCCTGCCCTATAAAAAAAAACACCAGTTCTGGGTTTGCTTTTCACAAGAAGCATTGCCTGATGTGAATGATGCCTCGCACAAAAGATCTCTCAGAAGACCTATGATTAAGAATTGTTGACTTGCATAAAGCTGGAAAGGGTTATAAAAGTATCTCCAAAAGCCTTGCTGTTCATCAGTCCACTGTAAGACAAATTGTCTATAAATGGAGATAGTTCAGCACTGCTGCTACTCTTCCTAGGAGTTGCCGTCCTGTAAAGATGGCAGCAAGAGCACAGCGCAGACTGCTCAATGAGGTGAATAAGAATCCTAGAGTGTCAGCTGAAGACTTACAAAAGCCTCTGGCATATGCTAACATCCCTGTTAGCGAATCTACGATACATAAAACACTAAACAAGAATGGATTTCATGGGAGGATACCACAGAGGAAGCCACTGCTGTAAAAAAAAAACCCATTGCTGCACGTTTACAGTTTGCACAAGAGCACCTGGATGTTCCACAGCAGTACTGGCAAAATATTCTGTGGACAGATGAAACCAAAGTTGAGTTGTTTGGAAGAAACACACAACACTATGTGTGGAGTAAAAGAGGCACAGCATGCCAACATCAAAACCTTATCCCAACTGTGAAGTATGTTTGTGGGGGCATCATGGTTTGGGGCTGCTTTGCTGAGTCAGGGCCTGGACGGATAGCTATCATCGAAGGAAAAATGAATTCCCAAGTTTATCAAGACATTTTGCAGGAGAACTTAAGGCCATCTGTTCACCAGCTGAAGCTCAACAAAAGATGGGTGTTGCAATAGGATAACGACCCAAAGCATAGAAGTAAATTAACAACAGAATGGCTTAAACAGAAGAAAATACGCCTTCTGGAGTGGCCCAGTCAGAGTCCTGACCTCAACCCGATTGAGATGCTGTGGCATGACCTCAAGAAAGCGATTCACACCAGACATCCCAAGAATATTGCTGAACTGAAACAGTTCTGTAAAGAGGAATGGTCAAGAATTACTCCTGACCGTTGTGCATGTCTGATCTGCAACTACAGGAAACATTTGGTTGAAGTTATTGCTGCCAAATGAGATTCAACCAGTTATTAAATCCAAGCGTTCACATACTTTTTCCACCTGCACTGTGAATGTTTACATGGTGTGTTCAATAAAAACATGGTAACATTTAATTCTTTGTGTGTTATTAGTTTAAGCAGACTGTGATTGTCTATTGTTGTGACTTAGATGAAGATCAGATCACATTTTATGACCAATTTGTGCAGAAATCCATATCATTCCAAAGGGTTCACATACTTTTTCTTGCAAATGTATATGCGCTATAAATAGTGTCCAAGTAAATTAACAACTCCGAACAGCGCTCAGGGTGACGCTGACCCATAACACAACCCAGGACAGAAAACGCCTGTAACCAGTTGTTCATTGACTTCGACACCTTAACCCTCCGGTCATTAGGCTTAGTCAAAAAAAAGTTTCTCCCTGTCTACCGTATGCTGGTCCACTGATATCAGGGACCAAATATCCACAAATTGATTGGACCAAATTTTTTCCTTCACCGCCTCATCTAAGTGAGAACCTAAAGGACTGACACCGCAGAAAAACGAGTCCTTATGCACACCCGCCAACGCTGGAGAAAACCCACTGGAAGACGACGAGGCCTCAGGCAGATTAGATCCCAACGCCGGCGGGTCAGGCACAGGAGCTATGGGGGGCAACAAGGAGGGCAGCTTATCCAACAACGACTTCAATAACACCTCTAAACCCGTACTTGACCCGCCCGCCCCCCAAGGCCCGCATATTGGTACTCACCCGCTGAAGGAGGCATTGGCGCCGAAGCTGCAGGTACAGGCACGACTTCCCTGTGTACTGCCGAAGTAGCAAGGCTAGGGGCTCTGGACCCATCCGCAGGACCAGGTCTGCTCCTTCTAGAACGCGGTGTTCGCACAGACTCCTCCGATGCACCCGACGATGGAGAGCGCCACCGAGAGGATCTGGACCGCCGACTATATCTGGATGACCGGGAACCATGACGCGAGCAGCGGCTACGGCGCCTGCTCCTACTCCTGCGGTCCCTCGATGAGGAGGGGGACAAGGACACCTCCCTGCGCCTGCGTGAGCGGACAGGGGAAGCCGCAATGGGCCGAGGAGGAGGCAAAGGAGCCACGTGGGAAGGCCCAGCAGCGGGGGTACCCGCACCAGAAGCCTCCAAAACCGGAGCCACCGGCAGTGGAAACCCAACCCCATCAGAAGGGGGGGGCAAAGTCTCCCCTAATGAGGATGGTGGAGCTGGCTGGGACTCAGGAGGGGTTAATGGGCAGTCACCCGCCGCCATAGAACTACCATTAGCCCCCATACTACTATCTACCGTCGCTTGCCACGCCGGAGACCACAGTGGCTGAAGCGGCGGAACCGGAAGGGGCGGAGCTAACACCCGGCAGCGTGAAACCGCCGCCGGCCCCTTGAACCAGCGCTCCTGCGACTCCCAGCAGGAGCCGAAACAGGACCCCGGGAGGAGGCCGGACTGTGCCCTAATCGCACAGGAGGGCGGTGAGCACGAGCTGACCGCCGCTCCCCAGGTATGACAGGGGAAGGGGCGGAGGAGGTTACTACTTGCGGCGTCCCCACCGCAGCAGAAACGACAGGCGCATGAGGGACAGAGGAAGGGGGAGCAGACAAGCTTCCCAGAAAGGAGCGAAGCCAGCCCTCCTCTTCCTCACTAAATCTCGCCAGGAGCGCATTGCGCAGCTCAGCGTCTCCTGCGGCCATCTCTTGTGGGGACAGGCAGCGAGCACAACTTACCAGCTTGCCTTCGCCGTAAAGAGGAAGGGCCAGAAGCATGGAGGAAGTATTTAATACTTCCCATTGCCACCTCCCCTTCCTGTTCCTTAACTCCGCCACTCCTCTTTAACCCTTTAGTTCCTTCTCCAACTTCCCACCCTTCTCACCCCATTTACAGCCCATCGGGCCAACATTTAGTGTTATGGGAGGGGGCCTTTATTTAATAACAACCAGGGAAGGGGTAGGGGAACCACCAGTCCCTCATCACCCTCCCTAAACCATCGGGTGCTGTCCAGTTTTATTGCTGCAAGCGACGTGCAAAATGTCACAAAGGTCCACTGAGACTTTATCGCCCAAGGGCCCACATGAACCTGGAGCTGGCCCTGCCTCCTGATATCTATTATAATGTGACAAGTGTAGAAGAAACACCACGGGTGCTAATCCACATGTTATTCCGCAATCTACTGCTGCTATAACCATGGACAGGAGCTTCTTAGTATACAGTACATTGGTATCAAAATGTATAAGCCCACTTGCCACGTCACGGCGACCTCCTTCAAGTGGGTTCCTACACTAACACTAATAACTATTATTATTTATTATAAGACTACGGTATTAGAACTATTATTCCCCTTATTATACTACTGCTATCCTATTATCTATACTAATAAAAGCCCTGTGTACATGCTCAGGGCTGTTGTCCGTGCGTGTGTGCCGATTAGTGAAGTGCGCATGCGCTTTGCACAAACCAATCAGCACACACTCCACACACACAGCAGGGTGCGTGTGTGCCGATTATATACCATCGGCTCAGAGTTTTCTCCAATCCGATGGTATATTTTAACTTGAAGCGTCCCCATCACCATGGGAACGCCTCTATGTTAGCATATACCATCGGATTTGAGATAGATCGTTAAAACTCAGATCCGACAGTATATTCTAACACAGAGGCGTTCCCATAGTGATGGGGACGCTTCAAGTTAGAATATACTAAGAACTGTGGACATAACGCCCCCCTGCTGCCTGGCAGCACCCGATCTCTTACAGGGGGCTGTGATCGGCACAATTAATTGTGCGTATCATAGCCCCCTGTAAGAGATCAGGTGCTGCCAGGCAGCAGGGGGCCAGACCCCCCTCCCTCCCCAGTTTTAAATTCATTGGTGGCCAATGCGGCCCCCCTCCCTCCCCAGTATTAAATTTAATGGTGGCCAGTGCGGCCTCCCCCCCCCCCATTTAAAATCCCCCCCATCATTGGTGGCAGCGGAGAGTTCCGATCGGAGTCGCAGTTTAATCGCTGGGGCTCCGATCGGTTACCATGGCTACTTAGCAATTTTAGAAGTATTATACTTACCTGCGCTGTCTGTGGCCGGCCGGGCACTCCTCCTACTGGTAAGTAAAAGGTCTGTGCTATAAGCAATGCGCCGCACAGACCTTTCACTTACCAGTAGGAGGAGCGCTGGCCAGCCACAGACAGCGCAGGTAAGTATAATACTTCTAAAATTGCCACCAATGCTTTTAATACTGGGGAGGGAGGGAGGGGGGGGCCCGCACTGGCCACCAATGCTTTTAATACTGGGGGGGGAGGGGGGTCTGGCCCCCTGCTGCCTGGCAGCACCCGATCAGGGGGCTGAGAACCGCACAATTAACTCCTCAGGTGCGGCACCTGAGGGGTTAATTGTGCGGATCACAGCCCCCTGTAAGAGATCGGGTGCTGCCAGGCAGCAGGGGGCAGTTATGTACACAGTTCTTAGTATATTCTAACTTGAAGGATCCCCATCACCATGGGAACGCCTCTGTGTTAGAATATACTGCCGGATCTGAGTTTTCACGATAGTGAAAACTCGGATCTGAAAAAGCAGACGGATCCGCACTGAACGGATACCATAGTTTGCATTTATAGGCGTGGATCCGTCTGTGTAGATACCAGACGGATCCGCACCTAGAGCAGGTGTGAAAGTAGCATAAAATAGGGACTCCTGACTTTACATTGAAAGTCAATGGGGGGCAGATCTGTTTTCAATTGCACCTATATTGTGTCAATGTAAACGGATCTCTCCCCATTGACTTACATTGTAAGTCAGGATGGACCCGTTCGGCTCCGCACCGCCAGGCGGACACCAAAATGCGCCAGCAGTCTCAACACCACGTGGCACTGCCAGTCTCAGCCACCAGTCAGCGCCAGCTGTTTCAGCCATCAGCTGCAGTCTCAGTCCTAGCAGTCCTAGCATAAGATGCTATGTGTCATCCACAGATACCCCCATAACAGTGTCAGCCACAGACCCCAATAAGTGTCACCCACAGACCCCAATAAGTGTCAGCCACAGACCAGAACCATAACAGTGTCATCCACAGATACCCCCATAACAGTGTCAGCCACAGATACCCCCATAACAGTGTCAGGCACAGACCCCAATAAGTGTCAGCCACAGACCAGCCCCATAACAGTGTCAGCCACAGCGCCCCCATAAGATTGCCATCCACAGATCCCCCATAACAGTGCCATCCACATATTCCCCAAAATAGTGTCATCAAAAGATCCCCCATAACAGTGCTAGCCACAGATCCCCCATAACAGTGTCATCCACAGATCCCCTATAACAGTGTCATCCAAAGATACCCCCATAACAGTGTCAGTCACAGACCCCAATAAGTGTCAGCCACAGACCAGCCCCATAACAGTGCCATCCACAGATCCCCCATAACAGTATCATCCACAGATCCCCTATAACAGTGCCATCCACAGATCCCCCATAACAGTGTCATCCACAGATCCCCCATAACAGTGTCATCCACAGATCCCCTATAACACTGTCATCCACAGTTCCCCACATAACAGTGCCATCCACAGATCCCCCCATAACAGTGCCATCCAAAGATCCACCATAAGAGTGTAATCCACAGATTCCCCATAACAGTGCCATCCACAGATCCCCCCATAACAGTGACATCCACAGATCCCCCATAACAGTGCCATCCACAGATCCCCCATAACAGTGCCATCCACAGATGCCCCCACAACAGTGTCATCCACAGATCCCTCATCACAGTGTCATCCACAGATCCATCATAACAGTGTCATCCACAGATCCCCCATAACAGTTTCATCGACAGATCCCCCCTATAACAGTGCCATCCACAGATTCCCCCCTATAACAGTGCCATCCACAGATCCCCCATAACAGTATCATCCACAGATCCCTTATAACAGTGCCATCCACAGATCCCCCATAACAGTGCCATCCACAGATCCCCTATAACAGTGCCATCCAAAGATCCCCCATAACAGTGCCATCCACAGATCCCCCCATAACAGTGCCATCCACAGAACACCCCATAACAGTGCCATCCACAGAACACCCCATAACAGTGCCATCCACAGAACACCCCATAACAGTGTCATCCACAGATCCCCCATAACAGTGTCACCCACAGATCCCCCATAACAGTGTCTTCCACAGATCCCCCCATAACAGTGCCATCCACAGATCCCCCATAACAGTGCCATCCACAGATCCCCCAATAACAGTGTCATCCACAGATCCCCATAACAGTGTCATCCACAGATCCCCCATAACAGTGGCATCCACAGATCCCCCATAACAGTGTCATCCACAGATCCCCCATTTCAGTGTCATCCACAGATCCCCCATAACAGTGTCAACCACAGATCCCCCATAACAGTGTCATCGACAGATCCCCCCTATAACAGTGCCATCCACAGATTCCCCTCTATAACAGTGCCATCCACAGATCCCCCATAACAGTATCATCCACAGGTCCCCTATACCAGTGCCATCCACAGATCCCCCATAAAAGTGCCATCCACAGATCCCCTATAACAGTGCCATCCAAAGATCCCCCATAACAGTGCCATCCACAGATCCCCCCATAACAGTGCCATACACAGAACACCCCATAACAGTGCCATCCACAGAACACCCCATAACAGTGTCATCCACAGATCCCCCATAACAGTGTCACCCACAGATCCCCCATAACAGTGTCTTCCACAGATCCCCCCATAACAGTGCCATCCACAGATCCCCCATAAGTGCCATCCACAGATCCCCCAATAACAGTGTCATCCACAGATCCCCCATAACAGTGTCATCCACAGATCCCCCATAACAGTGTCATCCACAGATCCCCCATAAGAGTGTCATCCACAGATCCCCCATAAGAGTGTCATCCACAGATCCCCCAAAACAGTGTCAACCACAGATCCCCCATAACAGTGTCACCCACAGATCCCCCATAACAGTGTCTTCCACAGATCCCCCCATAACAGTGCCATCCACAGATCCTCCATAACAGTGCTATCCACAGATCCCCCATAACAGTGCCATCCACAGATCCCCCCATAACAGTTCCATCCACAGATCCCCCATATCACTGTCATCCACAGATCCCCCATAACAGTGCCATCCACAGATCCCCCCATAACAGTGCCATCCACAGATTCCCCATAACAGTACCATTCACAGATACCCCCATAACAGTGTCATCCACAGATACCTCAATAACAGTGTCAAACACAGATACCCCCATAACAGTGTCAGCCACAGACCCCAATAAGTGTCAGCCACAGACCAGCACCATAACAGTGTCATCCACAAATACCCCCATAACAGTGTCAGCCACAGACCCCAATAGGTTTCAGCCACAGACCAGCCCCATGACAGTGTCAGCCACAGCGCCCCAATAAGAGTGCCATCCACAGATCCCTCATAACAGTGCCATCCACAGATCCCCCATAACAGTATCATCCACAGATCCCCTATAACAGTGCCATCCACAGATCCCCCATAACAGTGCCATCCACAGATTCCCCATAACAGTGTCATCCACAGATCCCCATAACACTGTCATCTACAGATCCCCTATAACACTGTCATCCACAGATCCCCCCATAACAGTGTCAACCACAGATCTCCCATAACAGTGTCATCCACAGATCCCCCATAACAGTGTCAACCACAGATCCCCCATAACAGTGTCATCGACAGATCCCCCCTATAACAGTGCCATCCACAGATTCCCCCCTATAACAGTGCCATCCACAGATCCCCCATAACAGTATCATCCACAGATCCCCTATAACAGTGCCATCCACAGATCCCCCATAACAGTGCCATCCACAGATCCCCTATAACAGTGCCATCCAAAGATCCCTTATAACAGTGCATTCCACAGATCCCCCCATAACAGTGCCATCCACAGATCCCCCCATAACAGTGTCATCCACAGATCCCTGATAACAGTGTCACCCACAGATCCCCAATAACAGTGTCTTCCACAGATCCCCCCATAACAGTGCCATCCACAGATCCTCCATAACAGTGCCATCCACAGATCCCCCATAACAGTGCCATCCACAGATCCCCCCATAACAGTTCCATCCACAGATCCCCCATATCACTGTCATCCACAGATCCCCCATAACAGTGCCATCCACAGATCCCCCCATAACAGTGCCATTCACAGATCCCCCATAAAAGTGCCATCCACAGATTCTCCCATAACAGTGTCATCCACAGATCCCTCATCACAGTGTCATCCACAGATCCACCATAACAGTGCCATCCACAGATCCCCCATAACAGTATCATCCACAGATCCCCCATAACAGTATCATCCACAGATCCCCCATAACAGTTTCATCCACAGATCCCCCCATAACAGTGCCATCCACAGATCCCCCCATAACAGTGTCAGCCACAGACCCCAATAAGTGTCAGCCACAGACCCCAATAAGTTTCAGCCACAAACTAGCCCCATAACAGTGCCATCAGCAGATCCCCCATTACAGCATCATCCACAGATCCCCTAAAACAGTGCCATTCACAGATCCCGCATAACAGTGCCATCCACAGACCACCCATAACAGTGCCATCCACAGATTCCCCATAACAGTATCATCCACGGGTCCCCTATAACAGTGCCATCCACAGATCCCCCATAAAAGTGCCATCCACAGATCCCCTATAACAGTGCCATCCAAAGATCCCCCATAACAGTGCCATCCACAGATCCCCCCATAACAGTGCCATCCACAGAACACCCCATAACATTGTCATCCACAGATCCCCCATAACAGTGCCATCCACAGATTCCCCTCTATAACAGTGCCATCCACAGATCCCCCATAACAGTATCATCCACGGGTCCCCTATAACAGTGCCATCCACAGATCCCCCATAAAAGTGCCATCCACAGATCCCCTATAACAGTGCCATCCAAAGATCCCCCATAACAGTGCGATCCACAGATCCCCCCATAACAGTGCCATCCACAGATTACCCCATAACAGTGTCATCCACAGATCCCCCATAACAGTGTCACCCACAGATCCCCCATAACAGTGTCACCCACAGATCCCCCATAACAGTGCCATCCACAGATTACCCCATAACAGTGTCTTCCACAGATCCCCCATAACAGTGTCATCCACAGATCCTCCATAACAGTGCCATCCACAGATTCCCATAACAGTGCCATCCACAGATCCCCCATAACAGAGCAATCCACAGATCCCCCCATAACAGTGCCACCCACAGATCCCCCCATAACAGTGCCACCCACAGATCCCCCATAATAGTGCCATCAAAGATCCCCCATAACAGTGCCATCCACAGATCCCCCATAACAGTGTCATCCACAGATCCCCCATAACAGTGTCATCCACAGATCCCCCATAACAGTGTCATCCACAGATCCCCCCATAACATTGCCATCCACAGGTCCCCCCATAACAGTGCCATCCACAGATCCCCTATAACAGTGCCATCCACAGATCCCCCTATAACAGTATCATCCACGGGTCCCCTATAACAGTGCCATCCACAGATCCCCCATAAAAGTGCCATCCACAGATCCCCTATAACAGTGCCATCCAAAGATCCCCCATAACAGTGCCATCCACAGATCCCCCATAACAGTGCCATCCACAGATCCCCCCATAACAGTACCATTCACAGATACCCCCATAACAGTGTGGCATCCACAGATCCCCTCCATAACAGTGCCATCCACAGATCCCCTATAACAGTGCCATCCACAGATCCCCCATAACAGTGCCATCCACAGATCCCCCCATAACAGTACCATTCACAGATACCCCCATAACAGTGTGGCATCCACAGATCCCCTCCATAACAGTGCCATCCACAGATCCCCTATAACAGTGCCATCCACAGATCCCCCCATTACAGTGCCATCCACAGATCCCCCCCATAACAGTGCCATCCACAGATCCCCCATAACAGTGTCATCCACAGATCCCCCCATAACAGTGCCATCCACAGATCCCCCCATAACAGTGCCATCCACAGATCCCCCCATAACAGTGTTATCCACAGATCCCCCATCACAGTGCCAGCACTTCTGTTCTAGCGCCCTTTATTGTAATGGGCTTAAAGAGGACCTTTCACCAGAATAAAGCATCTAAACTAACAATACAGACGTGTAGAGCGGCGCCCAGGGATCCCCCTGAACTTACTGCTATACCTGGGCGCCGCTCCGTTCTCCCGTTATAGCCTCTGGTATCTTCATAGTTAGGCTCCACCCAGGGGAACCTGCCGGGGTCTCTTTCTCTTATGCTGTAGCGCTGGCCAATCGCAGCGCTCAGCTCATAGCCTGAGAGGTTTTTTTTTCTCTCAAGCTATGAGCTGAGCGCTGCGATTGGCCAGCGCTACAGGAGAAGGAGACCGCGGCAGGTTCCCCTGGGTGGAGCCTAACTATGAAGATACCGGAGGCTATACCGGGCGAACGGAGCTGTTGATCCAGAAGAAGGCGAAAACCCCTGGACACATTCAGCCAATTAATGTCACAGGGGAAAAATTCCTTCTCGACCCCGGGAAAAGGCGATCAGTCCTAGAACCCTGGATCAAACCCCCTGATCCCTATCCCTAAATTAGGTCTCAATTCCTAAACCTGTTGATCCAGAAGAAGGCGAAAACCCCCGGACACATTCAGCCAATTCGTGTCACAGGGGGGAAATTCCTTCTTGACCCCGAGAAAAAGGCAATCAGTCCTAGAACCCTGGATCAAAACTCCTGATTTCTATATCTAAGTTTTATAAAAATCATGTTGTTATTTTTTTTTTTTTTTACTATTGTTATAGATGTATTACTATATTACTACCCTTTTACCTAAGTACTAATATTTAATAACTATAATTATTTATATTTTTTTAGATTTGGTGGCTGCTGGTGGTCTTACAGCTCATTACCATCCTTCACCGGCAGAATGGTTTGAAAAGGATGGTCCAGAGGATGTTCTTCTTTCCTCTAAGGTTGGTGTTGACATACTGGAAGGTGGTTGGCTGGCGGATCTTCTGTCTTCTTCCAGGCTGATGCTGAACTCTTCTCAGGTTCTTGCTCTTCACATCCACTTTCACCATCCTCTGTTCTTTTTTCTGCTTCTTCTCAGTAGTCTCATCCTGCTCCTCCCGGTATGTCTCTGCCTCCGGTCGCTCTCTGTTGGCCTTCTCCACCGGCAGGTCATCGCACAGTTGGCTTGCCATCATCAATGCCGGCTCTGGATCTTCTTCCTCCAATGGAAAAGGCAGGTATTTCTTCTGAGCTTCTGGGTTGGTTGGCATGAGGCGCTAAGAACAGATTCAGTCACTTGTCTAACAGACGTTCCTATTAAACCTTCACATCTATAGACAGAACATGGAGGAATCTGGAGGACAATATGACAGAAAGTAGAATCACTCACCTCCATCTTGAAGATTGGAGACGGGAGGAATCTCATGGAGTAGATGAGACGTTGTTGGTCTCTTTCCTCCACGGAGCGGGGATAAGCTGCAGGGAGAACACAACCAGATCATGAGTTTACTTCAGATCAGTCTAAACCTCGAGCTCAGATCAAGTTTTCATAGTCGAGTCTTATTACCAAAAATACTCACTTGAGAAGGGTCCCAGGCCATAGATGCACTGCTGGAGGCAGTAGATGTCCTAAAGAGAAGAGAATACAGTAAGTGACCAATTACCACTCCTCATGGATGATAGGACAAGGGGTCAGAATACAATGAAGCTACTTACCTCCAGAGAAGTGCTGCCTGCTCCAATCCTGTACTCGTCCAGAATTGAAGAAATCATAGCGTGATCTGTTAACCCATAAAAGATGAGGGTGGACCATAGGCGCAAAACACAGTCACGATAACAAAAACAATTAAAAAAACCTATTGGTTTGAAACAAACTCTGGTTGTGTTTTGCGCCTATGGTCCACCCTCCACTCGACCCCAGAGTCCAGTGGATATATACTTCATACACTGACCCGGACGGCGGCTTGGCCCC